>NC_092176.1:29769320-30044320 GCF_045791955.1 Oncorhynchus clarkii lewisi | reverse complement strand
CCTAATTCTGCTATGCATGCATTATTTAGTCTCAATTTGGTGTTTGTCCCATTTTGTGAATTCTTGGTTGGTGAGTGGACCCCAGACCTCACAATCATAAAGGGTGTTCTATAACTGATTCAAATATTTTTTGCCAGATCCTAATTGGTATGTTGAGTATTATGTTCCTTTTGACAGCGTAGAAGGCCCTTCTTGCCATGTCTCTCAGATCGTTCACAGCTTTGTGAAAATTACCTGTGGCGCTGATGTTAAGGTCGAGGTATGCATTGTTTTTTTGTGTGCTCTAGGGCAACGGTGTCTAGATGGAATTTTGGAACAACATTATAATTATTTTTTGTTTAAAGGGGTGGATCAGCTAAATATTGAGGAAATAATATTGGTTCCATCAATGTAATTGTCTGCATCATTTCCAATCCCCCATATATTTTGGGGGTAAATATATATATATCCATACACACATGCATATATATACACATATATACATACACATACCTATATAGACATACATACTTTTTAAAAGAATATACCTTTATTATTATGCAAACCCTACCACCGATCCCCCAATTCGAGTAAACTAATAAACACTTCTGCTTTTACCTTCAATTTATACATCTTATATACATTTTACAGACACAGTCTATTTTCCAATAGTTATTTTTTGTTTGTTTTTAGTCCTTCCTCTATTTCTGATGTCTATCCAGTTTGTAACTCTGCTATTTCACAAAAGTTCTGAACCTATATACATTTTACAGACCCCGTATGCTTTACATTGTTTATCTTGTTATTAGTCCCACCCTTCAGCTCCATTCAACCCCTCCCATCTATCTCTCAACAAAAAAGTATTGAACCTTTCTATTCTCATAGCTTCTACAGATGGTAAATTAAAAATAAACATTTTTGCTAAAATAATTATTATATTATTGATTGATTGACTATGGCTTTTCAAATCACCCAGTATTGCTGTCTGCAGCGTTAGTTCTAGGCAAATGTTGCAATTCTTCAGCCATTCCTGGACCTGTGACCAAAAACACCATTATTTCTGTCTTACTGAGATAGACTGGCAGGGCCCAGGTCTGACAGAATCTGGGCAGAAGATCTAGGTGCTGATGTAGGCCCTCTCTGCTGTAGGCCCTCTCTCTCTATCTCTCTCTTTCCTACCTGAGTAGTGGTCCGGTGCCGTTCTTGGTGGTCCCCCCTACAATCAGCTCTTCCTGCCAGTGCATGTACTTCCTGGAGAGGCCATGGCAGCCGCCAGTCAGGATGCGAGCCAAGTCAAAGGGCTACAACACAACAACATAGTCAATGGGTCTGTGTCTGTATGGGTGTGTGCATGCATGTGTACAAACAGCATATACATGGATGTGTGTGCGCATGTGTGTGCGTTTCTGCATCATGCGTGTGTGTGTGTGTACCTTGGTGGTGTTCTTGTTGGGGGCAGTGAGGGGACAGTCGGGGTCTTGGGGGTTGAGACAGGGCCGGTCCATGTAGCCATGTCCCACGTCAGCCTTCTCCAGCATCACCTCCCAGCTGTCTACCTGGACCTTCAGAGCCCGAAGCACTGTCAGGAACTCCTTGGGGTCAAAGTTGGTCCACTGCAGAGGGTGTGATATGCCACTAGGAGTGGTGGGTAGACACAACTCCAAATCACAGAAATCCACAATCTCCAACATCAAACCAACACTCCAGAAACAAAAACTCCAGAACTCAGCACTCCAGAACTCAACACTCCAGAACCCAGCACTCCAGAGAGCAACATTTGTAAATCGTAGTTTCCAGAGCTATAGGCAGTGATGTGATCTGTGTGCTGGATTTGGTGTGTGATGCGATGTGTAAAATGTGTGATGTGAATAATGTATGATGTGATGTGTATAATGAGTGATGTGTATAATGTATGAAGTGTATAATGTGTGATGTGATGTGTATATTGTGTGACGTGTATAATGTATGATGTGTATAATGTGTGATGTGTATAATGTTTGATGTGTATAATGTGTGATGTGCATAATGAATGATGTGGATAATGTATGATGTGTATAATGTATGATGTATATAATGTGTGATGTGTATTATTTGTGATGTGTACAATGTGTGATGAAATGTGTAGAATGTATGATGTGTAGAATGTGTGGTGTGTATAATGTGTGGAGTGTATAATGTGTGATGTGTATAATGTGTCAAATGTGTGGTGTGTAATGTGTGATGTGTAGAATGTGTGGTGTGAAGTGTATAAAGTATGATATGTAGAATGTATGGTGTGTATAATGTGTGATGTGTATAATGTGTGATGTGATGTGTATAAAGTATGATATGTAGAATGTATGATGTGTATAATGTATGATGTGTATAATGTATGATGTGTATAATGTATGATGTGAATAATGAGTGATGTGAATAATGTGTGATGTGTATTATGTATGATGTGTATAATGTATGATGTGTATAATGTGATGTGTATAAAGTATGATGTGTATAATGTATGATGTGTATAATGAGTGATGTGTATAATTTTTGATGTGTATAATGTGTGATGTGTATAATGAGTGATGTGTGTAATGAGTGATGTGTATAATGAGTGATGTTTATAATGAGTGATGTGTATAATGAGTGATGTGTATAATGAGTGATGTGTATAATGAGTGATGTGTATAATGAGTGATGTGTATAATGAGTGATGTGTGTAATGAGTGATGTGTATAATGAGTGATGTGTATAATGAGTGATGTGTGTAGTGAGTGATGTGTATAATGAGTGATGTGTATAATGAGTGATGTTTATAATGAGTGATGTGTGTAATGAGTGATGTGTATAATGAGTGATGTGTATAATGAGTGATGTGTATAATGAGTGATGTTTATAATGAGTGATGTTTATAATGAGTGATGTTTATAATGAGTGATGTGTATAATGAGTGATGTGTATAATGAGTGATGTGTATAATGAGTGATGTTTATAATGAGTGATGTTTATAATGAGTGATGTGTATAATGAGTGATGTTTATAATGAGTGATGTTTATAATGAGTGATGTTTATAATGAGTGATGTGTATAATGAGTGATGTGTATAATGAGTGATGTGTATAATGAGTGATGTTTATAATGAGTGATGTGTATAATGAGTGATGTGTATAATGAGTGATGTTTATAATGAGTGATGTTTATAATGAGTGATGTTTATAATGAGTGATGTGTATAATGAGTGATGTGTATAATGAGTGATGTGTGTAATGTGTACTCACGGGAGGTAGACCAATCCAGACTGGAGCTTGGCTCCCTCCCAGAAACAGTCCAGCGGAGTGATGATGAGACAGGGGTGGAGCTTTTCAATGATCTGACAGGAGAATGCAGACACCATGTTACCACTGATGCTATAATCAGTACAGTAGAACATCACATTATACTAACATTACATTATGGTTACATTAAATTATAGTAACATCACATGATAGTAACATCACAACAACAGCAGAAACCACGTGACCACTGACGCTCTACAACTACTAATCACATTCTATTCCACTGTATGAGAGGCAGTGTTTGGTGTAGAAAGAGAGAGACAAACTCTGTTCACTCATGCTTACCTGGTTCACAACATGAGCTTCAGTATCCATTTCTCCTGATTTGTAGCATAAATGTTCCAATTTCCATTGTCTGAAATGGAGGCATTCAATATATCACTTGCACAACAGCTTTGAACAATCTAAAACATAATTTGTTTGAATGTGTGTGTGTGTGTGTGTGTGTGTGTGTGTGTGTGTGTGTGTGTGTGTGTGTGTGTGTGTGTGTGTGTGTGTGTGTGTGTGTGTGTGTGTGTGTGTGTGTGTGTGTGTGTGTGTGTGTGTGTGTGTGTGTGTCACCTGTTATAGCGGCGAACGTGCACTCAGCTGGTGTGTGTGTATGCGTGCATGTAAGTACAGTGTGTGTGGGTGTGTGTTACCTGTTAAAGAGGTAAACGTGCACTTGGCTGGCACTGATGGCTGAGTCCAGGTGTTGTTGTAGCGCCTCCAAAGTGAGCACGTTAGCGCCCTCCTGGCGCGGTGCCTGAATCATCAGCTGGGGACTGAACATGGACTCCTCGCCCATCTTCAGACGTGTGTATTTAAGCTCCTGATTCACCCTGCCGCCCACTGCACACCAGAGTACAGACACACGGTCAGTATTGTATGTACACACACCAACACATATTACATACACAACTTTCAGAACCTGGTCTGATGTACAAAAACACACAACCTTCTATAACAAACTATAAAATCACATTAATGTATACATCAGCCTTCCTGAAAGAACAATAATGCATGTGATGACTTGTCAGCCCCGGTTACCAATATTTTTTTCAATAGCCTTAGAATGTCAGTACAGTGTCATAAAATGCCAGTCTCTACCTCAGTATTTGATCTCTGCCTCAGCCTTACAAAGACAAAAAAGGAGGGAGAAAGTCGTTCTTCCGTCCCCTTCCTCCCTCACTACCTAGCATGGTGGGGCTAAGCCCTGTACATGAGCTCCGAGCCCCAACAGCTTTAAAAGCAGCTTTTCAGTACCAGCCATGCCTCTCTACCTCGCAAAGTCCTCCAAACCTGCTAGCCACGGCTTCGCTCTGACATACTGTTGCATTTACATAAAGGTACAAGATAACACTATCCGTTTTTTCACTATAGGATGAGACATCATTGTCTCCAGCTCTGCCTCTGAAGGACAAGTCAGACCAATAGAACGTATGCTGCAGGTAGCCGTCCTATCACTCCTGACCAGAGAACATCGGCCATCAATTCCTGTTATTTTCAGATGATTCCACAAGTTAATCTACTGTGTATGGCCGACATCCATTCGTCCTGATTAAAGCTCGAACCCCTATGTTGTGAAACGTCCGTTTGGGATATTACAACAACAAAGAAGTCACTTCCTCGATCATCATTGCATGCGTGATAAAACAGCAGAATATCTACTAGAGCCCGACCAATTAATCGGAATGGCCGATTAATTAGGGCCGATTTCAAGTTTTCATAACAATCGGAAATCAGCATTTTTTGACGCAGATTTTGCCGATTTTTTTTGTACAACTTTATTTAACGAGGCAAGTCAGTTAAGAACACATTCTTATTTTCAATGACGGCCTAGGAACGGTGGGTTAACTGCCTTGTTCAGGGGCAGAACGACAGATTTTTACCTTGTCAGCTCAGGGATTCAATCTTGCAACCTTATGGTTAACTAGTCCAACGCTCTAACCACCTGCCTCACGACGAGCCTGCCCGTTACACAAATGCAGTAAGAAGCCATGGTAAGTTGCTAGCTAGAATTAAACTTATCTTATAAAAAACAATCAATCAATCATAATCACTAGCTATAAATACACATGGTTGATGATATTACTATATCATACTATACTATATTACTAGTTTATCTAGCGTTGCATATAGTCGATGCGGTGCGCATTCGCGAAAAAGGACTTTCGTTGCTCCAACGTGTACCTAACCACAAACACCAATGCCTTTCTTAAAATCAATACACAGAAGTATATATTTTTAAACCTGCATATTTAGCTAAAAGAACGGTGAGCAGGCAATATTAACCTGGTGAAATTGTCACTTCTCTCATGTTCATTGCAAGCAGAGTCAGGGTACATGCAACAGTTTGGGCTGCCTGGCTCATTGTGAACTAATTTGCCAGAATTTTACGTAATTATGACATAACATTGAAGGTTGTGTAATGTTACAGCAATATTTAGACTTAGAGATGCCATCCCCGTTAGATAAAATACAGAACGGTTCCGTATTTCACTGAAATAATAAACGTTTTGTTTTCGAAATGATAGTTTCCAAAGGTTCGTATTTCTGTGTGTTATTATGTTATAATTAAGTCTATGATTTGATAGAGCAGTCTGACTGAGTGATGGTAGGCACCAGCAGGCTCGTACGCATTCATTCAAACAGAACTTTTGTGCATTTCGCCAGCAGCTCTTTGCAATGCTTGAAACATTGCGCTGTTTATGACTTCAAGCCTATCAACTCCCGAGATTAGGCTGGTGTAAACGATGTGAAATGGCTAGCTAGTTAGCGGGGTGCATGATAATAGCGTTTCAAACGTCACTCGCTCTGAGACTTGGAGTAGTTGTTCCCCTTGCTCTGCATGGGTAACGCTGCTTCGAGGGTGGCTGTTGTCGATGTGAAATACAAATGGTATAGAGAGAAATAGTCCTATAAATCCTATAATAACTACAACCTAAAACTTCTTATCTGGGAATATTGAAGACTCATGTTAAAAGGAACCACCAGCTTTCATATGTTCTCATGTTCTGAGCAAGGAACTTAAACGTTAGCTTTCTTACATGACACATATTGCACTTTTACTTTATTTAAACCAAATTGAACATCTTTCATTATTCATTTGAGGCTAAATTGATTTTATTGATGTATTATTTTAAGTTAAAATAAGTGTTCATTCAGTATTGTTGTAATTATCATTATTACAAATAAATAAATAAAAATCACCCGATTAATCGGTATCGGCTTTGTTTTGTTCCTCCAATAATCGGTATTGCCGTTGAAAAATCATAATCGGTCGACCTCTAATATCTACAGTAATTGTTTTTTACAGAAAGCTGCTGGACTCTCCTATCCTCTTTCATCAGCAAAACAATAACAAAAGGCGCTAGGGCACTGTTTCACCAAATGTGTATTCTAGCTTTAAATCCAGGCATCACTGCCTCTCTCCTCCAGAATCGTAGCTGGTGAGGTTGACACAGAGCATTTCAACAAAGTCTCTTTACCACAGATCATCTCTGCTCACCATTCAGCATTGGCAGACTAACATGATGTAGAATGTCAAGACATGTTGGTGTTTCAACAGCCATGCCACTGGCTGGCACATCGTTGGTTCAATTTCACTGGGACAACTTTGTGTATGCACACCTGTGTTAAAGTATTTCCGCCAGTGTGTGTTTGTTTGATGAAAATATGCACCAAGTGCAGTCCTCTCTGCGTGTGTGTGTGTGTGTGTGTGCGTGTGTGTGTGTGTGTGTGTGTGTGTGTGTATGTGTGTGTTTTGTGTGTGTGTGTGTGTGTGTGTGTGTGTGTGTGTCTCTCTCTCTCTCTCTCTCGCACACACACAAAGTTCTGTTAGAAGAATTGCTGAGAAAGCTGTGTGAAAATCTGTTTAGTTTTATATGCTACAATCCAATTGAACAATTGTTCGACTACAATTCCTGATTCAAACGTAGGTGGAATATTGTCAGCATATTGTAATCGTGTTAAAGTTAAGCATGCTAATCTGTCTGGGCCAGACCACCCAGTCAGACCAGAGAGCAACATGGAGGGAGGGGGCCATGTCTGGTCGTATTAGGGAAACACACTAGATTTTTTTCTCTCAACCCAAACACAGCGCCCCCATCTGATCTGGATTGAGAGCATGGTTAGAATCACCATTATAAATAGCAGGCCTGAGTTAACCAAAGACGGGCGGTGACATGCTTTTTACTGCTCACTCCCTCTTCTCCCCTCATCTACATAAACCTACATGGAACTGATTTACCGACACCTGCATGGAACTGATCTAACTACACCTGCATGGAACTGATCTACCTACACCTGTATGGAACTGATCTAACTATACCTGCATGGAACTGATCTACCTACACCTACTTGGAACTGATCTAACAACACCTGCATGGAACTGATCTACCTACACATGCATGGAACTGATCGACCTACACCTACATGGAACTGATCGACCTACACCTACATGGAACTGATCTACCTACACCTACATGGAACTGATCTAACTACACCTGCATGGAACTGATCTACCTACACCTGCATGGAACTGATCGACCTACACCTACATGGAACTGATCTACCTACACCTGCATGGAACTGATCTACCTACACCTACATGGAACTGATCTACCTACACCTGCATGGAACTGATCTACCTACACCTACATGGAACTGATCTAACAACACCTGCATGGAACTGATCTACCTACACATGCATGGAACTGATCGACCTACACCTACATGGAACTGATCGACCTACACCTACATGGAACTGATCTACCTACACCTACATGGAACTGATCTACCTACACCTACATGGAACTGATCTACCTACACCTACATGGAACTGATCTACCTAAACCTGCATGGAACTGATCTACCTACACCTGCATGGAACTGATCTACCTACACCTACATGGAGCTGATCTACCTACACCTGCATTGAACTGATCTAACTACACCTGCATGGAACTGATCTACCTGCACCTGCATGGAACTGATCTACCTGCACCTGCATGGAACTGATCTACCTGCACCTGCATGGAACTGATCCACCTACACCTACATGGAACTGATCCACCAACACCTGTATGGAACTGATCTACCTACACCTGCATGGAACTGATCTACCTACACCTGCATGGAACTGATCCACCTACACCTACATGGAACTGATCCACCAACACCTGTATGGAACTGATCCACCAACACCTGTATGGAACTGATCTAACTACACCTGCATGGAACTGATCCACCAACACCTGCATGGAGCTGATCTACCTGCAACTCACAGAACTGATCTACCTACACCTAAATGGAGCTGATCTACCTGCAACTCATAGAACTGATCTACCTACACCTACATGGAGCTGATCTACCTGCAACTCATAGAACTGATATACCTACACCTACATGGAACTGATCTAACTACACCTACATGGAACTGATCTAACTACACCTGCATTGAACTGATCTAACTACACCTACATGGAACTGATCTAACAACACCTGCATGGAACTGATCCACCAACACCTGCATGGAACTGATCTAACTACACCTACATAGAACTGATCTACCTACACCTACGTGGAACTGATCTAACTACACCTACATGGAACTGATCTAACTACACCTGCATGGAACTGATCTAACTACACCTGCATGGAACTGATCTACCTACACCTGCATGGAACTGATCTACCTACACCTACATGGAACTGATCTAACTACACCTGCATGGAACTGATCTACCTACACCTGCATGGAACTGATCTACCTACACCTACATGGAACTGATCTACCTACACCTGCATGGAACTGATCTACCTACACCTGCATGGAACTGATCTACCTACACCTACATGGAACTGATCTAACTACACCTACATGGAACTGATCTACTTACACCTGCATGGAACTGATCTAACTACACCTACATGGAACTTATCTACCTACACCTACATGGAACTGATCTAACTACACTTACATAGAACTGATTTACCTACACCTACATGGAACTGATCTAACTACACCTACATAGAACTGATTTACCTACACCTACATGGAACTGATCTAACTACACCTAAATAGAACTGATCTACCTACACCTGCATGGAACTGATCTACCTACACCTGCATGGAACTGATCTACCTACACCTACATGGAGCTGATTTACCTGCAACTCACAGAACTGATCTACCTACACCTACATGGAGCTGATCTACCTGCAACTCATAGAACTGATCTACCTACACCTACATGGAGCTGATCTACCTGCAACTCATAGAACTGATATACCTACAACTCGTGTGTGTGTGTGTGTGTGTGTGTGTGTGTGTGTGTGTGTGTGTGTGTGTGTGTGTGTGTGTGTGTGTGTGTGTGTGTGTGTGTGTGTGTGTGTGTCCTGTCCAGAAACAGTGTAACATGTATTGTGGTTGCTCATGGTTACACTGTACTTCCAGCAGTAACCCTAGCCCTACGTGCAGCATGATAATGAGCAAGTGCAATACTTGTTAACTTGAATTATGACACAGATATAAGGAGTCAAGAGGCTCTTCAGTCTGCAAGGAGTCACCGAAAGGATATCAACAAACTGACCAATCAAAATGGTGCAAAACAGTCCAATGTTCACTTCACAGGGTTGCAAAGTTTTGGGGTCAGCACTCGCCGAGCCTCAGGGTGAAATTAACACCCCAGTTGGAAGAAAAAAGTGTGTGTGTGTGTGTGTGTGTGTGTGTGTGTGTGTGTGTGTGTGTGTGTGTGTGTGTGTAACTGTGTGTGTGTGTAACTGTGTTCTATAATGACACATATTCACACGTTGTTGCTTTCGGCTTCGCATATCCCCAAGGTGTCTCCTTTCTACATAAACAGTTCTGACCTCCAACACAGGGCCAGGACCTCTCTGACCTCCAACACAGGGCCAGGTTCTCTCTGACCTCCAACAGAGGACCAGGTCCTCTCTGACCTCCAACACAGGGCCAGGTCCTCTCTGACCTCCAACACAGGGCCAGGTCCTCTCTGACCTCCAACACAGGGCCAGGTCCTCTCTGACCTCCAACACAGTGCCAGGTCCTCTCTGACCTCCAACACAGGGCCAGGTCTTCTCTGACCTCCAACAGAGGACCAGGTCCTCTCTGACCTCCAACACAGGGCCAGGTCCTCTCTGACCTCCAACACAGGGCCAGGTCCTCTCTGACCTCCAACACAGGGCCAGGTCCTATGAGGGCCAGCTCCTCTCTGAACTCCTGACCTGTACTGTACTGTTCTCTGCTGTTCTGTGCTGTTCTGTGCTGTTCTGTACTGTGCTGTTCTGTACTGTGCTGTGCTGTTCTGTATTGTGCTGTTCTGTAATGTGATGTTCTGTGCTGTTCTGTGCAGTTATGTGCTGTTCTGTGCAGTTCTGTAATGTGATGTTCTGTTCTGTGCAGATCTGTTCTGTACTGTGCTGTGCTGTTCTGTATTGTGCTGTTCTATTCTGTGCAGATCTGTTCTGTACTGTGCTGTTCTGTACTGTGCTGTGCTGTTCTGTATTGTGCTGTTCTGTAATGTGATGTTCTGTGCTGTTCTGTGCAGTTATGTGCTGTTCTGTGCAGTTCTGTAATGTGATGTTCTGTTCTGTGCAGATCTGTTCTGTACTGTGCTGTGCTGAACTGTACTCTGCTGTGCTATTCTGTGCTGTTCTGTACTGTGCTGTTCTTTGCATTTCTGTGTTGTTCTATACTGGGCTGTGGTGTTCTGTGATGGGCTGTGCTGTGCAGTTGTGGGCTGTGCTGTGCTGTGGTGTGTTGACTAGACTAGAGTAGAGTCACAACATAGGGTTCCCATAGCCAGTGAGTCAGTCTCCTCCACAACACAGGGTTCCCCTAGCCAGTCAGTTAGTCTCCTCCACAACATAGGGCTCCCCCAGTCAGTGAGTAAGTCTCCTCCACAACATAGGGTTCCCCTAGTCAGTGAGTCGGTCTCAACAACATAGGGTTCCCCAGTCAGTCAGTCAGTCTCCTGCACAACATTGGGTTTCCCAGCCAGTCAGTCTCCTCCACAGCTCCTGCTGTGCTGTGGTGTGTTGACTAGACTAGAGTAGAGTCACAACATAGGGTTCCCCCAGTCATTGAGTCAATCTCCTCAACAACACAGGGTTACCCCAGTCAGTCGGTGAGTCAGTCTCCTCAACAACATAGGTTCCCCCAGTCAGTCAGTGAGTCAGTCTCCTCAACAACATAGGGTTCCCCAGTCAGTGAGTCAGTCTCCTTCACAACATGGGGTTCCCTCATCAGTCAGTTGTCTCCTCTACAACATAGGGTTCCCCAAGTCAGTGAGTCAGTCTCCTCAGCAACGTAGGGTTCCCCAGTCAGTGAGTCAGTCTCCTCCACAGCATAGGGATCCCCAGTCAGTGGGTCAATCTCTTACACAACATGGGGTTCCCCTAGCCAGTCAATCAGTCTCCTCCACAACATAGGGTTCCCCCAGTCATTGAGTCAATCTCCTCAACAACACAGGGTTCCCCCAGTCAGTCAGTGAGTCAGTCTCCTCAACAACATAGGGTTCCCCCAGTCAGTGAGTCAGTCTCCTCAACAACATAGGGTTCCACAGTCAGTCAGCCAACCAGTCTCCTCCACAACACAGGGTTCCCCTAGCCAGTCAGTCAGTCTCCTCCACAACATAGGGTTCCCCCAGTCAGTGAGTCAGTCTCCTCCACAACATAGGGTTCCCCAGTCAGTCAGTCTCCTCCACAACATAGGGTTCCCTCAGCCAGTCAGTCAGTCAGTCAGTCAGTCAGTCAATCTCTTCCACAACACAGGGTTCCCCAGTCAGTCAGTCTCCTGTCATCTTCACGACAGCCATGCTGCAGTTCACGCTTACCCCACCACTTCTTAATAGAAAAACAGCACACATCCACCAATGCCAACGGAACAAGGCAGTGTGTGTGTGTGTGTGTGTGTGTGTGTGTGTGTGTGTGTGTGTGTGTGTGTGTGTGTGTGTGTGTGTGTGTGACTGTGTTCCGAGCCTTCAGTGAGGGCATTCAGTTTGTTGCATAACATTAACCCCTAGTCCCCGCTATTCTCAAACCAGGGGGGGTGGGGAGAGGAGAGAGCTTGTAAAAGGGGGGAGAGGAGAGAGCAGAACAGAGGGGGGGAAGAGGAGAGAGCAGGTAAAAGGGGGGAGTGGAGACCAGGTAAAAGGAGGGCGAGATGAGAGAGCAGGTAAAAGGAGGGGGAGAGGAGGGAACAGGTAAAAGGGAGGAGAAGAGGAGAGAGCAGGTAAAAGTGGGGGAAGAGGAGAGAGCAGGTAAAAGTGGGGGAAGAGGAGAGAGCAGGTAAAAGGGGGAGAAAAGGAGAGAGCAGGTGAAAGGGGGGGAAGTGGAGAGAGCAGGTAAAAGTGGGGGGAAGAGGAGAGAGCAGGTAAAGCGGGGGAAAAGAAAAGGTAAAGAGGGGGAAGAGCAGGTAAAGAGGGGAGAAGAGGAGAGAGTAGGTAAAAGGGGGAGAAGAGGAGAGAGCAGGTAAAAGGGGGAGAAGTGGAGAGAGCAGGTAAAAGGGGGAGAAGTCGAGAGAGCAGGTAAAAGGGGGAGAAGAGAGCAGGTAAAAGGAGGGAAGAGGAGAGAGCAGGTAAAGGGGGAGAAGAGGAGAGAGCAGGTAAAAGGGGGAGAAGAGGAGAGAGCAGGTAAAAGGGGGAGAAGAGGAGAGAGCAGGTAAAAGGGGGAGAAGTAGAGAATGCAGGTAAAAGGGGAGAGAAGAGTAGGAGAAGGGGGAGTGGAGAGAACAGGTAAAAGGGGGAAAAGAGAGCAGGTGAAAGGGGGGGGGGAGAAGAGGAGAGAGCAGGTAAAAGTGGGGAGAAGAGGAGAGAGCAGGTAAAAGGGGGGAAGAGGAGAGAGCAGGTAAAAGGGGGAGCAGGTGAAAGGGGGAGAAGAGGAGAGAAGAGGAGAGAGCAAGTAAAAGGGGGGAAGGGGGAGAAGTGGTAAAAGGGGGAAAAGTGGAGAGAGCAGGTAAAAGGGGGAGAAGAGAAAGCAGGTAAAAGGGGAGAGAAGAGGAGGAGAAGGGGGAGTGGAGAGAAGAGGTAAAAGGGGGGAGAAGAGGAGAGAGCAGATAAAAGGGGGGAGAAGAGGAGAGAGCAAGTAAAAGGGGGGAGAAGAGGAGAGCGGGTAAAAGGGGGGAGAAGAGGAGAGAGCAGGTAAAAGGGGGGAGAAGAGGAGAGAGCAGGTAAAAGGGGGGAGAAGAGGAGAGAGCAAGTAAAAGGGGGGAGAAGAGGAGAGCGGGTAAAAGGGGGGAGAAGAGGAGAGAAGAGGAGAGAGCAGGTAAAAGGGGGGAGAAGAGGAGAGAGCAGGTAAAAGGGGGGAGAAGAGGAGAGAGCAGGTAAAAGGGGGGAGAAGAGGAGAGAGCGGGTAAAAGGGGGGACAAGGGGATTCTAAGGGGCTGACATCACACCCCACCCAACCTCCCCCTCGTAGCTCGGCGGTCTTCTCTCTCTCTCTCTCTCTCTCTTTCTCTCTCTCTCTCTCACTCTCTCTCTCTCTCTCGCTCTCTCTCTTTCTCTCTCAATTCAAAGGGCTTTATTGACACAGGGAACGTATGTTAACATTGCCAAAGCAAGTGAAATAGATAATAAATAAAGTGAAATAAACAATCAAAAATAAACAGTAACAGCAACATTACACTCACAAAATTTCCAATTGAAAACAGACATTTCAAATTTCATATTTCACGCAATAGATATGGGAGTTTATAACAATTATTTGGTGGTCTGTGTTATCTGAGGGAAATATGTGTCTCTAATATTGTCATACGTTTGGCAGGAGGTTAGGAAGTGCAGTTCAGTATCCACCTCATGTTGTGGGCAGTGTGCACATAGCCTGTTTTCTCTTGATTGCCAGGTCTGCCTACGTCAGCCTCTCTCAAAGCTCTCCTTAATTTTGGGTCAGTCACAGTGGTCAAGTATTCTGCCACTGTGTACTCTCTGTTTAGGGCCAAATAGCATTCTAGTATGCAATGTTTTTTTTGTTAATTCTTTCCAATATTTCCAATAATCATATTTTTGTTGTCTCGTGATTTGGTTGGGTCTAATTGTGTTGTCGTCCTGGAGTTCTGTGGGGTCTGTTTGTGTTTGTGAATAGAGCCCCAAGACCCGCTTGCTAACGGGACTCTTCTCCAGGTTCATCTCTCTGTAGGTGATGGCTTTGTTATGGAAGGTTTGAGAATCACTTCCTTTTAGGTGGTTGTAGAATTTAACAGCTCTTTTCTGGATTTTGATAATTCTGCTCTGCATGCATTTTTGGTGTTTTACGTTGTACACAGAGGATATTTTTCCAGAATTCTGCATGCAGAGTCTCAATTTGGTATTTGTCCCATTTTGTGAATTATTCGTTGGTGAACAGACCTGAGACCTCACAACCATAAAGGGCAATGGGTTCTATAACTGATTCCAGTATTTTTAACCAGATCCTAATTGGGATGTCAAATTTGATGTTTCTTTTGATGGCGTAGAAGGCACTTCTTGCCTTGTCTCTCAGAACGTTCACAGCTTTGTGGAAGTTACCTGTGCAGCTGAAGTTTGGGTTGAGGTATGTATAGTTTTTTGTGTGCTCTAGGGCAATTGTGTCTAGATGGAATTTTTATTTGTAGCCCTGGCAACTGGACCTTTTTCGAACACTATTATTTTTGTCTTACTGAGATTGACTGTTAGGGCCCAGGTCTGAGAATCTGTTTAGACGATCTAGGTGCTGCTGTAGGCCCTTATTGGTTGGGGACAGAAGAACCAGATAATCAGCTAACAGTAGACATTTTGAATTCAGATTCTAGCAGGGTGAGGCCAGGTGCTGCAGACTGTTCTAGTGATCTCGCCAATTTGTTAATATATTTGTTGAAGAGAGTGGGGCTCAAGCTGCATCCCTGTCTCACACCATGGCTCTCTGTAAAGAAATGTGTGTGTTTTTGCCAATTTTAACAGCACACTTGTTGTTTGTGTACATGGATTTTATAATCTGCTATCCATTAATTTGTATAGCAGAACTTCGTACCAAATTGAGTCAAAAGCTTTTTTGAAATCAACAAAGCATGAGAAGATTTTGCCTTTGTTTTGGTTGGTTTGTTTGTCAATTAGGTTGTGCAGGGTGAATATGTGGTCTGTGGTGCGGTAATTTGGTAAAAGCCCATTTGACATATGCTCAGTACTTTGTTTTCACTGAAGAAATGTATGAGTCTGCTGTTAATGATAATGCAGAGAATTTCCCCAAGGTTGCTGTTGACGCATATCCCACAGTAGTTGTTGAGGTGAAATATGACTCCACTTTTTTGGATTGGGGTGATCAGTCCTTGGTTCTAAATATTGGGGAACATGTCAGAGCTGGAATTTGTGGTCTGTATATTTTATTATTTCATTGAGGATACCATCAAGACCAGAGGTATTTTTAGGTTGGAGGGTTTGTATTTTGTCCTGTAGTGCATTCAATGTAATTTGAAAATCCGGTGGGTTATGGTAGTCTTCAATAGTTGATTCTAACTATTGTATTTGATCACGTATATGTTTTGCAGTTTGTTCTTTGTTATAGAGCCAAAAAGATTGTAGGAGTGGTTTATCCATGCATCTCAGTTTTGTATTGATACAGTGCATTCGGTAAGTATTCAGACCCCATCATTTTTTTCACATTTTGTTACGTTACAGCCTTATTCTGAAAATGATTCAATGATTTATTTTTCTCAACAATCTACACACATGATGAAAAAGTGAAAAACGTTTTTTAGACATTTTTGAAAATTTATTAGAAATAAAAACAGAAATACCTTATTTAAATACGTTTTCAGACTCTTTGCTATGAGACTCGAAATTGAGCTCAAGTGCATCCTCTTTCCATTGATCATTCTTGAGATGTTTCTACAAGTTAATTGGAGTCCATCTGAGATAAAAAAACAATTTGATTGGACATGATTTGAAAAGGCAAACGCCTGTCTATATAAAGTCCCACAGTTGACAGTGCATGTTAGAGCAAAAACCAAGCCACGAGGTCAAAGGAATAGAGCTGGATTGTGTCGAGGCACAGATCTGGGGAAATTCTTAAATAGAAGAAGTTTGGAACCACCAAGACTCTTCCTAGAGCTGGCCGCCCGGCCAAACTCAGCAATCGTGAGAGAAGGGCCTTGGTCAAGGAGGTGATAAAGAACCATGGTCTCTGGCAGAGCTCCTCTGTGGAGATGGGAGAACCTTCCAGAAGGACAAACATCTCTGCAGCACTACACCAATCAGGCCTTTATGGTAGAGTGGCCTGATGGAAGCCACTCTTCAGTAAAAGGCACATGACAGCCCACTTGGAGTATGTCAAAAGGCACCTAAAGACTCTCAGACCATAAGAAACAAGATGTTCAGGTTTGATGAAACCAAGATTGAACTCGTTGGCCTAAATGCCAAACGTCACATCTAGAGGAAACAAGGCAGCGATCATCACCTGGCCAATATCATCCCTACGGTGAAGCATGGTGGTGGCAGCATCATGCGGTGGGGATGTTTTTCAGTGGAAGGGACTAGGAAACTAGTCAGGATCGAGGGAAAAAGGAACGGAGCAGGGCCTCAGAGCGCTCAGGACCTCAGACTGGGTCGAAGGTTCAACTTCCAACAGGACAACAACCCTAAGGACACAGCCAAGACAACACAGGAGTGGCTTCGGGACTCTGAATGTCCTTGAGTGAACCAGCCAGACCCGATCAAACATCTCTGGAGAGACCTGAAAATAGCTGTGCAGCGACGCTCCCAATCCAACCTGACAGAGCTTGAGAGGATCTGCAGAGAACAATGGGAGAAACTCCCGAAATACAGGTGTAGCGTCAAACCCCAAAAGACTTGAGGCTGTAATCGCTGCCAAAGGTGCTTCAACAAAGTACTGAGCAAAGGGTCTGATGTGATATTTCCCAAAAAATGTATACATTTGCAAACATTTCTAAAAACCAGTTTAAAACTTCTTAAGGCTAGGGGGCAGTTTTCGGAAGTTTGGATGACTGAGGTGCCCAAATTAAACTGCCTGTTACTCAGGCCCAGAAGCATATGCATGGTAGTATTGGATAGAAAACACTCTAAAATAATGTCTGTCAGTATAACAGAACTGATTTGGCAGGCAAAACCGCGAGGACAATCCATCCAGGAATTTTTTTTGGAGGTCATTGGACTTTCCATTGCTTTTCTATGGGAAAGCCTAAATATTAGGACCAAGATTGCAGTTCCTATGGCTTCCACTAGATGTCAACAGTCTTTAGAAATTGCTAGGTGTTTTTTTTTTATCAAATCAAACTTTATTTGTCACATACACATGGTTAGCAGATGTTAATGCGAGTGTAGCGAAATGCTTGTGCTTCTAGTTCCGACAATGCAGTAATAACCAACGAGTAATCTAACCTAACAATTCCACAACTACTACCTTATACACACAAGTGTAAAGGGATAAAGAATATGTACATACCGATATATGAATGAGTGATGGTACAGAACAGCATAGGCAAGATGCAGTAGATGGTATAGAGTACAGTATATACATATGAGAAGAGTAATGTAGGGTATATAAACATAAAGTGGCATAGTTTAAAGTGGCTAGTGATACATGTATTACATAAAGATGGCAAGATGCAGTAGATGATATAGAGTACAGTATATACATATACATATGAGATGAGTAATGTAGGGTATGCAAACATTATATTAAGTGGCATTGTTTAAAGTGGCTAGTGATACATTTTTACATCAATTCCCATCAATTTCCATTATTAAATGGAGTTGGGTCAGTATGTTGGCAGCAGCCACTCAGTGTTAGTGGTGGCTGTTTAACAGTCTGATGGCCTTGAGGCCTTGATGGCCTTGAGATAGAAGCTGTTTTTCAGTCTCTCGGTCCCTGCTTTGATGCACCTGAACTGACCTCGCCTTCTGGATGATAGCGGGGTGAACAGGCAGTGGCTCGGGTGGTTGTTGTCCTTGATGATCATTATGGCCTTCCTGTGACATCGGGTGGTGTAGGTGTCCTGGAGGGCAGGTAGTTTGCCCCCGGTGATGCGTTGTGCAGACCTCACTACCCTCTGGAGAGCCTTATGGTTGTGGGCGGAGCAGTTGCCGTACCAGGCGGTGATACAGCCCGACAGAATGCTCTCGATCGTGCATCTGTAGAAGTTTGTGAGTGCTTTTGGTGACAAGCTGAATTTCTTCAGCCTCCTGAGGTTGAAGAGGCGCTGCTGCGACGCGAAGCGAGGCGGCCATCTCTGTTGGCGCCGGAAGTCCTTCTGAAGTATTCATATTCTTTCTAAGTGTCACTCAGAAGGACTCTTGTATTTTGGTGCGCGTGAATGATTGTGCACTTCACATTGTTTTTCTCCGGGATTGAAAACAGTTTATTCCGTATTAAATGTTATAGATTATTTACATATTAGGGTACCTGAGGTTGGATTAGAAAAGTTGTTTGAAATGTTTGGACAAATTTTACAGGTAACTTTTTAGATTCATGTTGGGCGAGTTGGAACAGGTGCATTTTTGAATCAAACGCACCAAATAAACTGACATTTTTGGTATATAAAGGACTTTATCGAACAAAACGACCATTCATTGTGTAACTGGGACCTTTGGGATTGCCAAAAGCAGAATATCTTCAAAGATAAGCAATTTATTTTTTCGCTATTTCTGACTTTCATAATGGTTGGAAAATGTTTTTAATGCTTTTGTATGCGGGGCGCTGTCCTCAGATAATCGCATGGTATGCTTTCGCCGTAAAGCCTTTTTGAAATCTGACAAAAATTTAGAAGCTATGCTTTTAAATGACGTAAGACACTTGTATCTTCATGATTGTTTAATATTACGAATTTAGTATTATTGAATTTCACGCTCTGCAATTTCACCGGATGTTGTCAAATGATCCCCGTAATGGGATTTGGGCAGTAAGGGACCCTAAGAGGTTTTTAAAGGCTGTAACGTAACAAAACATGGAAAAAGTGAAGGGGTCTGAATACTTTCCGAAGGCACTGTAACTCTTCGTGTTGTTGTTTGTTTAGAGTGTTCTCTCTCTACCTCCCTCTCTCTCTCTCTCTCTCTCTCCCTCTCTCTCAATCGTGAAATAAAAAATACAAATGTTCAATAAAGACATTTCAAATGTGCAAATAGAAAACATCCCCCCCCCCCCCCCCCCCACACACACACACATGCAAATTTAAATGTGGGCTCCATTTTCTCTTTTCTTTCTGTTTACCGGTTGACTCCAAACAGGAAGCCGTCAGTAGAATGACATTCCAGCATGTTGTGTTAAACTTTACTAGTTTATGAAATGTGCAGATGAGCTGGAGAAGGACTTGTCTGAGTTAGTGTGCACTGAGGTTTGGCTGTTTTTAAAAGTAAATATTTTTAAATAATGTTTATTCCCAATGATTTATATGGTGAAATATAGGTTAAATACTCTTTAAAAGTTACAACTTTAGTGTGTGTGTGTGTGCGTGCGTGTGTGTGTGCACGTGTGTGTGTGCGTGTGTGCATGCGTGTGCATGTGTGTGTGTGCGCGTGTGTGTGTGTGTGTGTGCCGTAGGAATGGATGCTCTCCCATTCACAAGCAACCTCCTGAGATGCCTGCAAGTGCTGTGTTTACATTCTGCATTCTTTTAGACGCTCTTATTCAAAAACCAGAGCCCTGCGAATGGTCAACCACAAGAGACTCCTCCAAAACTCCCCTTCCCTGCCTCTCTCAATTCAATTCAAGGGGCTTTATTGGCATGGGAAACATATGTTAACATTGCCAAAGTAAGTGAAGTAGATAATATACAAAAGTGAAATAAACAATAAAAATGAACAGTAAACATTACACTCACAGAAGTTCTAAAATAATAAAGACATTACAAATGTCATATTATGTATATATGCAGTGTTGTAACGATGTGCAAATGGTTAAAGTACAAAAGGGAAAATAAATAAACATAAATATGGGTTGTATTTACAATGGTGTTTGTTCTTCACTGGTTGCCCTTTTCTTGTGGCAACAAGTCACACATCTTGCTGCTGTGGTGGCACACTGTGGTATTTCACCCAGTAGATATGGAAGTTTATCAAAATTGGGTTTGTTTTCCAATTCTTTGTGGGTCTGTGTAATCTGAGGGAAATATGTGTCTCTAATACTGTCATACAATTGGCAGGAGGTTAGGAAGTGCAGCTCAGTTTCCACCTCATTTTGTTGGCAGTGTGCACATAGCCTGTCTTCTCTTGAGAGCCAGGTCTGCCTACGACGGCCTTTCTGTCTCTCCTTCCCCGTCCACATGAAAGGTTGACAGGACCCTTTCCACGGTCACTTTATCCCTACCTACATGTACATATTACCTCAATTACCCCAGAAAATTCCGGGTTCCCGCTGTATATAGCCTTCTAAATTGTTATTTTATTGTATTACTTTTTTAACTTTAGTTTATTTAGTAAATATTACATTTATTTATTTATTTGTTTTCTTAAAACTGCATTAATGGTTAAGAGCTTGTAAGTAGGCATTTCACAGTAATGTCTACACCTGTTGTATTCGGTGCATGTGACAAATAAAATGTGATTTTATTTGTGGACGTGTTTAACTATTCTTGTGGGGACTTCTGGTCCCTGGTAAACAAACACAATTTGACCAACTGGGGACATTTTGTTTGTCCCCTCAAGGTCAAATGCTATTTCTAGGGGGTTTAGGGTTAAGGTTAGAATTAGTGTTTGGGTTAGAATTCCGTTAAGGGTTAGGGTTAGGATCTAGGTTTAGTTTTACGGTTAGGAGCTAGGTTTAGGGTTAAGGTTAGGTTTTTGGGTTAAGGTTAGGGTTAGGTTAAGAGTATGGGTTAGAATTAGGTTTAGGGTTTAGGGAAAATAGGATTTGAATGGGACTGAATGGTGTTTCACCACAAGGTTAGCTGTACAAAACTGTGTGTGTGGATTAGCTGGATTACGGCGATCTAAACCAAGCCCCCCGTAGTGACATGGAAGTCCCTAGAACCAGGTCACCTCACTGCCATCGACCCACCAGCGAGCCTAAGACAGCTGTCTATCTGTTTGTCTGTCCATCCGTCATATTACCTTGCTCTTTTTATTTCCATACTGTAAATATCTCACCCTATTTTTGTAACCTCAACCGTAATGTTTGCCCTCGCAACTTCAGTTATTCCCTCTCTCACCCTCTTCCTCTCTCTCATCTCCCACATGTTTCTTAACCTGGGGACTCCCACCTGATGCTGCTGTCAATCAACCAGGAAGTCTTTGATACTTACAGGGGTCAGAGGCCAGGGTCCAACTGTACCATCAACATTCCACTCATACCCAGCCTCCCCTCACCTCATACCTAGTCCCACCTACCCTCACTTCCTCTGCCCTCATACCCAGTCCCACCTCCCCAAATACCCAGTTCCACCTCCTCTCACCTCTCCTCCTCTCATACCCAGTCCCACCTTCCCTCCCCTCCTTTCGTACCCAGTACCACCTCACCTCCCCTCCCCTCAAACCTAGTCCCACCTCTCCTCCTCTTATACCCAGTCCCACCTTCCCTCCCTTCCTTTCGTACCCAGTCCCAACTCCCCTCCCCTCAAACCTAGTCCCACCTCTCCTCCTCTTATACCCAGTCCCACCTTCCCTCCCCTCCTTTTGTACCCAGTCCCACCTCTCCTCCTCTTATACCCAGTCCCACCTTCCCTCCCCTCCTTTTGTAAGCAGTCCCACCTCCCCTCCTTTCGTACCCAGTCCCACCTCCCCTCCTTTTGTACCAGTCCCACCTCCCCTCCTTTTGTACCCAGTCCCACCTCCCCTCCTTTCGTACCCAGTCCCACCTCCCCTCCTTTTGTACCCAGTCCCACCTCCCCTCCCCTCATACCCAGTCCCACCTCCCCTCCTTTTGTACCCAGTCCCACCTCCCCTCCTTTTGTACCCAGTCCCACCTCCCCTCCTTTTGTACCCAGTCCCACCTCCCCTCCTTTTGTACCCAGTCCCACCTCCCCTCCCCTCATACCCAGTCCCACCTCCCCTCCTTTTGTACCCAGTCCCACCTCCCCTCCTTTTGTACCCAGTCCCACCTCCCCTCCTTTTGTACCCAGTCCCACCTCCCCTCCTTTTGTACCCAGTCCCACCTCCCCTCCCCTCATACCCAGTCCCACCTCCCCTCCCCTCCTTTTGTACCCAGTCCCACCTTCCCTCCCCTCCTTTTGTACCCAGTCCCACCTCCCCTCCTTTTGTACCCAGTCCCACCTCCCCTCCTTTTGTACCCAGTCCCACCACCCCTCCTTTTGTACCCAGTCCCACCTTTCCTCCTTTTGTACCCAGTCCCACCTCCCCTCCTTTTGTACCCAGTCCCACCTCCCCTCCTTTTGTACCCAGTCCTACCTCCCCTTCCCACCTTTCGTACCCAGTCCCACCTCCCCTTCCCACCTTTCGTACCCAGTCCCACCTCCCCTCCTTTCATACCCAGTCCCACCTCCCCTTCCCACCTTTCGTACCCAGTCCCACCTCCCCTCCTTTTGTACCCAGTCCCACCTTCCCTCCCCTCATACCCAGTCCCACCCTCCCTCCCCTCATACCCAGTCCCACCTTCCCTCCCCTCATACCCAGTCCCACCTCATAGCACGAGAGAAAGACAAAGATTGACAGCGAAGGAGAGGGGTGCTGTAGTACAATAACCCCCCCCCCCTTCCAAACTGACACAAATGTGACACCCCAGCTGCCAGTGCCTCCTCCCCCCACCCTACATTACCATATGTATGGCCCCTCTCTCCGAATTATGCTAATCACCTGTCCATCCCTGCAGCCCTCCAATGGGCGTATTTCGCAGTCGGCTAGCTCCCAATGCAGCCTGCCCTGGGTCGAAGGTGTACATTCACACACTCACACAGCCCTCAATGGACAGATTCTTCCACGTTGCTGCCTGCATTCAGCTACCTCTCCCCTGAAGAAAACATATTCAAGTCCACTGGATTTGAGTGAGGAACGAAGAAAAAAATTGAAGGAAAGGAGTCAAATCAAAAATCAAATCAAATGTATTTATATAGCCCTTCTTACATCAGCTGATATCTCAACGTGCTGTACAGAAACCCAGCCTAAACCCCAAACAGCAAGCAATGCAGGTGTAGAAGCACGGTGGCTAGGAGAAACTCCCTAGAAAGGCCAAAACCTAGGAAGAAACCTAGAGAGGAACCAGGCTATGAGGGGTGGCCTGATGGAGATTATAACAGAACATGGCCAAGATGTTCAAATGTTCAGAAATGACCAGCATGGTCAAATAATAATAATCACGGTGGTTGGCGAGGGTGCAACAGGTCAGCACCTCAGGAGTAAATGTCAGTTGGCTTTTCATAGTCGATCATTGAGAGTATCTCTGAGAGTATTTCTCTAAGGAGTGTCTGTGTGTGCGTGCGTGTGTGCGTGTGTGCGTGCGTGTGTGTGTGTGTGTGTGCGTGTGTGTGCATGCATGAAATTTAGGAGCACCAAAATGTTCAAACCAAAATACTAAATATGTCGTTGGAGCAAGGAACACAAGCATTTCGCTACACCTGCAATAACGTCTGCTAAATGTGTGTATGTGACCAATATAATTTGATTTGATTTGAATTGGTTTGAGAAACAAAAAGCGAACTAGAGATAGGATTTTTTTATTCTTTGAGATACAGCCTATATTGGGCCTATATGAATTCTAGCTAAAATTGAAGAAAATGTTGTGCCCTAAAAACGAATATGTAGCACTGTAAATACATTTGTTTAAAAACTAAAATGCTAATACCAATACCATTGAATTTCAATGTCATTGAAATTACAAAGTCATTTGTGGAATATTAGGTTCCTATTGAGATGTATTATGTTGAAAAGTCTCTATAAATTCTCTATAAAAACGTCAAGTTAGTTAACAAGAGATTTGTCATTCATTCATTGCTATGATCATTGATCTCCTGAAGAAGTTATCCCTTTCCTTTCTTTCTGTACCCCTACATGTTTAGATATAAAGTTACCAGGTTGTTAGCTAGCTAACCAATGAGGTAACATGACTGAACAAAGTGTAAACAAATGGTTAAGGACGTCGATGCTCAAATAGTTTTAGAATGGCCCACAACATGGTTTATGAATAAAACATTGACCCGCCGATCCGCTATAGGAAGATAAAAAATATTGCACCGGTAATAAGGGTCAGGTGTTTTGACCTGGTTGGGCTAGAAGTAAGAAGCATAGACATTAAAAACAGAAGATTGTGATGGAAAACTACCGATGGCGCATGAAGCCGGAAGCGCGCCATATTGCTGAATGGAGCTGAATGGCACCCCAAAAAATGTATAAGGATGAAGTGGATATAACTAGCAAAGGATTATGGTCGATGTAGTCATTTTCATCCTGCCTGAGAGACATGTGCAAAGAGCGAGCCTCCTTGTAACCTGCCGGCCCGTGATTGGTCTGTCAGCATGTGGTCCTGTGTGACGACAAATGTAGTAGTCAGAATGGATCACTGTTTAATTAAATATGTCGAGTTGTAGCAAACTGTAAAATAATTCACTGCAATATAGACTCACGACAGGAACCGACTTTCAATGGAGGACTGCCTGCGCTTCAAAATCACACCCATCTCACGCGACATCCACAAGATCGTGTCCGAGGGGAAATGCAACTCTTCCCATTGAGTAAGTCACACTTGCATAACAAGTTAGCTATATTTTCAGCACCAGGTACTGTTCACCTCCTATTGATTGCACTGCGGTTTCAGCTTTACATTTCAGAACCACAAAATGGTCCAAGGCCTGCTTTATTAGTTGACTGCCTCCTGCATTCTCTCTCCTCATGAATGAAGATAAAATGTAACTTTTGCATTATTTAGGTAAGGTAACTTTATTCTTGGGACATTGCATTTGGGAGTTTTGCATCTCTGGTCCGAGATTTTTTTAAATAATAATATTAATTATTTTTGTTTAGGAAACAAATATTCATAATTATTTTTTTTTGGGGGGGGGGGAAATAATATTTCTGGTGGGCCAGATTTAACCTGCTCTGGGGTACTCGGAAACAACTGTACAGCGTAGCTTTATCATTACAACAATTATTATCTAGAAGAAAAAAAATCATAGACGCACAGTGCTCCCAAAAATAAAACTCCTAGCCCCACAGCTAAATACTTTGTTGCATGTTTAATCAAATTGGTCCAACTTCAGACCTCTGAGTATACATGTACATGACATTGTTGGACATACAAAACATAAACAACAACTGCTCTATCCATGACATAGACTGAGGGGAGTCCACAAGACTGTGCAAAGCTGTCATCAAAGCAAAGGGTGGCTACTTTGAAGAATCTCAAATATAAAATATATGTTCATTTGTTTAACACTTTTTTGGTTACTACATGATTCCATATGTTATTTCATAGTTTGCTGTCTTCACTATTATTCTACAATGTAGAAAATAGTAAAAATAAAGAAAAAAACTTGAATGAGTGTCTATAACAATGCACGCTGAGAGTCGGGAAGCAAGTTCAGGAAGTGAATACATTTAATAAATGAACAAAACAAGAAACACAAACAGCCACCGACATGTAACAGCAACAAGGACGACTGGGGAAGAAACCAAAGGGAGTGACATATAAAGGGCAGGTAATCAAGGAGGGGATGGAGTCCAGTTGAGTGTCATTATGCGCGTAACGCTGGTGACAGGCGTGCACCCTTGTGACCTAGAGGCGAGAGAGTTAGCACACGTGACAGTGTCTAAACTTTTGACTGGTACTGTATATTTTTTGAAAATCTTCAAATAAATTGTTTCAACGGTATTGACATTATTGAAAAACAATCCTGTGGCATGGACTCCGGCCGCAAAACCTGAACCTATAGGGGAGGGTCTGAGTGGGCATTTCTCCGCGGTGGCGGCTCTGGTGCGGGACGTAGACCCCGCTCCACCTCTGGCTTGGCCCACTTAGGTGGCGCCTCTAGAGCGGGGACCCTCGCCGCCAACACTGTGACTGACCAGTACCACGCTGCCAGTACCAAGCACGGGGAGTTGGCTCAGGTCTATAGCCGGACTCCTCCAATCCGCCTGTGTTCCCCCCAAAAAAATGTTTGGGGAGCTACCTCTCGTACAACCTCGCCTGCTTCGCTCACTTGCCTCATATCGCCGCCTCTTGGCCTTAGCTGCCTCCAGTTCTTTTTTCGGGTGGTGATATTCCCCAGCCTGTCTCCAGGGTCCCTTTCCGTCCAATATCTTCTCCCATGTCCAGGAGTCCTGAACCCTCTGCTCCTACATACCACGCTGCTTGGTCCGTTTTTGGTGGGTAGTTCTGTAACGAGTGTCGTCGTCGGATGAGGAATAATCGGACCAAAGCGCAGCGTGGTAAGTGTTCATGCTTTTGATTTAAACTGAACACTATAACAAAAATAACAAAGAGAATAAACGAAAAATAGAACTGTTTGGAGGAAAAAGGGGGAGGCTTGCAAGCCAAAGAACACCATCTCAACCGTGAAGCATGGGGGTGGCAGCATCATGTTGTGGGGGTGCTTTTCTGCAGGAGGGACTGGTGCACTTCACAAAATAGATGGCATCATGGGAGAGGAAAACTATGTGGTATATATTGAAGCAACATCTCAAGACATCACTCAGGAAATTAAAGCTTGTTCGCAAATGGGTCTTCCAAATGGACAATGACCCCAAGCATACTTCCAAAGTTGTGGCAAAATGGCTTAAGGATAACAAAGTCAAGGTATTGGAGTGACCATCAGACAGCTCTGACCTCAATCCTGTAGAAAATTTGTGGGCAGAACTTAAAAAGCGGGTGTGAGCAAGGAGTCCTACAAACCTGACTCAGTTACACCAGCTCTGTCAGGAGGAATGGGCAAAATTCACCCAACTTATTGTGGGAAGCTTGTGAAAGGCCACACGAAACGTTTGACCCAAGTTAAACAACTTAAAGGCAATGCTACCAAATACTAATTGAGGTTATGAAAACTTCTGACCCACTGGGAATGTGATGAAATAAATGCTGAAATAAATCATTCTCTCTCCTATTATTCTGACCTAAGAATTGTGAAAAACTGAGTTTAAATGTATTTGGCTAAGGTGTATGTAAACTTCCGACTTCAACTGTATATGGCACAGTTGTCCATTTTGGGTCCTTAAATGAAACTGGTATACTTCTTTATTTATCGCAATTTTCTTTAACCAATTTTGGTCTTTAATGCCAACAGACAAGTCCCTTTCTTTTTCCCCGTTCCACTTGCTTCTCCATTTTTGCGGTAATGCTGCAATTAGTTGGTTGTAATTTTGGGAAGAGCAGACATTTCCATATATTTTTGTTAGCTGCATGTATGACATAATACCAGCAATCCTATTTATGATATAATTTACAAAGATCATACTTTTTATTTAATTTATTTTGTAATTATTTTTGAGTTGAACTATAATACTTGTTGTATTATTTGTTCTGTCTTTTCTGGTGGACTAAACTGAAATTGCAATCAACATTCTATGGCTTGTTTTAGAAATAGCGATATTTTGGAGATTATTTCATTTTCAAATAACTGAAAGTGAAAGGTTGTAATCTGAATAATGGGAAAAACCACCTGTCACGTTTTCAATGGTAATCCTGTAGAGTCCAGCAATATTGCTGGTCCCATTGATTTGCTTATTTTCGAACGCTTCCGCGTTAAAGTATTAGGTTGTCGGAGCCTTTATATTTTCATCCTAGGTAAAATGGCCTCCTGATTCTAGGTATCCCACAATCCCACATTCCAGCGGGCACCACAGTACAGTAGTGTGGCCAGGCCAGGGGATGGTTGGGAAGGGTAGGAGAGAGTAGGGCAGCGTTGGGTAGGGAGGGCAAGTTAGGATAGGGTAGGAGATGGGAGGGTAGGGTAGGAGAGGGTAAGGGAGGGTAGGATAGGGTAGGATAGGGGAGGGTAGAATAGTGTAGGGTAGGAGAAGGGAGAAAAGGGGATAGTAGAGTAGGAGAGGATAGGAGAGGGTAGGGTGAGAAAGGGTGGGAGAGTGGAGGGTAGAACAGGAGAGAGTAGGAGAGGGTAGGTAGGATAGGGTAGAATATTTGATGGTAGGAGAGGGTAGGCTAGGGTAGGAAAGGAGAGGGTAGTAGAAAAAGTTACAGCAGGTCACTGCCCCACTAGGTCACAGGTGAAATAAACAATATACAATATAACAAATTAACAGTAAACATTAAACTCACAGAAGTTCCAAAAGAATAAAGACAATGTAAATGTCATATTATGTGCAAATAGTTAACGTACAAAAAGGAAAATATATAAACATTCTTCACTGGTTGCCCTTTGCTTGTGGCAACAGGTCATAAATATTGCTGCTGTGATGGCACACTGGTATTTCACCCAGTAGATATGGGAGTTCATCAAAATTGGGTGTTTTCGAATTCTCTGTGGATCTGTGTAATCTGGGGGAAATATGTGTCTCTAATATGGTCATACATTTGGTAGGAGATTAGGATGGTAGTTATTGGGGTCAAATTTGTCTCCACTTTGTGGATTGAAGTGATCAGGCCTTGGTTCCAAATATTGGAGAAGATGCCAGAGCTAAGGATGACGTTAAAGAGAATAAGGATAGCCAATTGGAATGTGTTGCCTGTATAATTTATCATTTCATTGAGGTTACCATCAACACCACAGGCCTTTTTGGGTTGGAGGGTTTGTATTTTGTCCTGTAGTTCATTCAATGTAATTGGAGAACACAGTGGGTTCTGGTATTCTTTAATAGTCTCTCTCCGCTGTTCCTCGCACTCCCAGCCCCTCTGTCCGCCAGCACTGGGAAGGAGGGGAAAGAGAGGAAAGAGAGGAAAGAGGAGGAGGAGGAGGGAGGGTGGACCACCCTGACTGTCATGGCAGGGCTGTATGTTTACATTGCTGTGCCTCACTGTGCAATACATCTGGCATTCTGGGGAAGGGGGGGGAGAGGGGGAGGGGTTAGAGTAAAGAGGCCTTTTCAGCAGAGAGGAAAAGAGGTGGAGCTAAAAGAGAGAGAGAGAGAGAGAAAGAGAGAGAGAGAGAGAGAGAGAGAGAGAGAGAGAGAGAGAGAGAGAGAGAGAGAGAGAGAGAGAGAGAGAGAGAGAGAGAGAGAGAGAGAGAGAGAGAGAGAGAGAGAGAGAGAGAGAGAGAGAGAGAGAGAGAGAGAGAGAGAGAGAGAGAGAGAGAGAGAGAGAGAGAGAGAGAGAGAGAGAGAGAGAGAGAGAGAGAGAGAGAGAGAGAGAGAGAGAGAGAGAGAGAGAGAGAGAGAGAGAGAGAGAGAGAGAGAGAGAGAGAGAGAGAGAGAGAGAGAGAGAGAGAGAGAGAGAGAGAGAGAGAGAGAGAGAGAGAGAGAGAGAGAGAGAGAGAGAGAGAGAGAGAGAGAGAGAGAGAGAGAGAGAGAGAGAGAGAGAGAGAGAGAGAGAGAGAGAGAGAGAGAGAGAGAGAGAGAGAGAGAGAGAGAGAGAGAGAGGGAGAGTGAGAGAGAGAGAGAGAGAGAGAGAGAGAGAGAGAGAGAGAGAGAGAGAGAGAGAGAGAGAGAGAGAGAGAGAGGGAGAGAGAGAGGGAGAGTGAGAGAGAGAGAGACAGAGAGAGAGAGAGAGAGAGAGAGAGAGAGAGAGAGAGAGAGAGAGAGAGAGAGACAGAAACACAATTAGAACCAACCAAATCATGAGAAAACAAAAAGATAACTTGACGCAATGGAAATAAAAATAAAAAAACAGAGCAAACTAGAATGCTATTTGGCCCTGAACAGAGAGTACACAGCGGCAGAATACCTGACCACTGTGACTGACCCAAACTTAAGGTTAGCTTTGACTATATACAGACTCAATGAGCATAGCCTTGCATTTGAGAAATGCCGCCGTAAGAAGACCTGGCTCTCAAGAGAACATTTCCCACAAAATTAGGTGGAAACTGAGTTGCACCTCCTCACCTCCTGCCAAATGTATGACCATATTAGAGACACATACAGTATTTCCCTCAGATTACACAGAACAAACCCGATTCTGATAAACTCCCATATCTACTGGGTGAAATACCACAGTGTGCCCTCACAGCTTCAAGATTTGTGACCTGTTGCCACAAGCAAAGGGTAACCAGTGAAGAACAAACACCATTGTAAATACAACCCATATTTATGTTTATTTATTTTCCCTTTTGTACTTTAACCATTTGCACATCGTTACAACACTGCATTTATACATAATATGACATTTGTAATGTCTTTATTATTTTGGAACTTCTGTGAGTGTAATGTTTACTGTTCATTTTTATTGTTTATTTCACTTTTGTATATTATCTACTTCACTTACTTTGGCAATGTTAACATATGTTTCCCATGCCAATAAAGCCCCTTGAATTGAATTGAATTGAGAGAGGCAGGGAAGGGGAGTTTTGGAGGAGTCTCTTATGGTTGACCATTCGCAGGGCTCTGGTTTTTGAATAAGTGCGTCTAAAAGTATGCAGAATGTAAACACAGCACTTGCAGGCATCTCGGAAGGTTGTTTGTGAACGGGAGAGCATCCATTCCTACGGCACACACACACACGCACACACACACACACTAAAGTTGTAACTTTTAAAGTGTATTTAACCTTTATTTCACCATATAAATCATTGGGAATAAACATTATTTTAAAATATTTACTTTTAAAAACAGAGCCAAACCTCAGTGCACACTAACTCAGACGAGTCCTTCTCCAGCTCATCTGCACATTTCATAAACTAGTAAAGTTCAACACAACATGCTGGAATGTCATTCTACTGACGGCTTAATCCTGTTTGGAGTCAACCGGTAAACAGAAAGAAAAGAGAAAATGGAGCCCACATTTAAATTTGCATGTGTGTGTGTGTGGGGGGGGGTTGTTTTTTCTATCACTGTGGGGACTTAAAATCCCCAAAAGTCCCCATAAGGACAGTAAAACAAGGAGAATTGTACCTCTTAGGGACATTTCCCACATCCCTATTTTAAGCTTATATACTAACTAGACTGGGCACACACATCTGCGTGCGCATGTTGATTTTGTCCATCCACACTAGACGCAATAAGGACACGCAGGTTGAAATACCAACTATATTAATTTGGGGACAGGTCGAAAACATTAAATATTCATGCCAATTTAGCTAGCTAGCTTGCTGTTGCAAGCTAATTTGTCCTGGGATATAAACATTGGGGTGTTGTTTTACCTGAAATGCAAGGTGCGAGGGTAAAAAACGTCAAGGAGCGAGGGTAAAAAACTTCAAGGTGCGAGGGTAAAAAACTTCAAGGTGCGAGGGTAAAAAACTTCAAGGTGCGAGGGTAAAAAACGTCAAGGAGCGAGGGTAAAAAACATCAAGGTGCGAGGGTAAAAAACTTCAAGGTGCGAGGGTAAAAAACTTCAAGGAGCGAGGGTAAAAAACGTCAAGGTGCGAGGGTAAAAAACTTCAAGGTGCGAGGGTAAAAAACTTCAAGGTGCGAGGGTAAAAAACTTCAAGGTGCGAGGGTAAAAAACTTCAAGGTGCGAGGGTAAAAAACTTCAAGGAGCGAGGGTAAAAAACGTCAAGGTGCGAGGGTAAAAAACTTCAAGGTGCGAGGGTAAAAAACTTCAAGGTGCGAGGGTAAAAAACTTCAAGGAGCGAGGGTAAAAAACGTCAAGGTGCGAGGGTAAAAAACTTCAAGGTGCGAGGGTAAAAAAACTTCAAGGTGCGAGGGTAAAAAACTTCAAGGTGCGAGGGTAAAAAACATCAAGGTGCGAGGGTAAAAAACTTCAAGGTGCGAGGGTAAAAAAAAAAACACTCCCTGTTAAGAACTCTTTTTTTAATTCGATTTTTTATATATGTTGACTTGCAACTGGACTGGAGTGTGGACCTCAGTTCATCTTTCAATCGTGGATATATGCTCCTAAACACCAATGAGGAGATGGGAGAGGCGGGACTTGCAGCGCCTCTATTTTAGTTATATTTTATTTATTCTATTTCATTTTAGCGCCTGGCTACGCAGACGCTCGTTGACGCGCGCGAGCAGTTTGGATGCAATGATTGAATAACATTTATGTGTACATTTATTTTGCAAAGCTCGCGCACGTTATGCTAGCAGTGTGGTCAGCACATTAGAGGTTAGATTTAGGGTTAAGCTTAGAATTAGGGTTAGTGGTTAGGGTTATGAGTTAGGTTCATGGTTTGGGATACGGGTCAAGGATAGTGTTAAGGTTTAGGTTTAGGGAAAATAGGATTTTGAATGGAAATAAATTTTAGCTCCCCACGCAGATAGAAGATCACAACATGTGTGTGTGTGTCTGTGCGCGTGTGCACACATGCAGTGCAATGCGTGTGTTGCCGTGCAATTAGGCTACAATCATGTGTGTTTGTGCCGGCACTTGTGCATGTTTGATTGCTTGTGTCTGCAAAATGAGAGAGGCGGGAGTGAGCGGGAGAAGTCTTTGAGAGTAGGAGAGGAAGAGGATAGGATTGCACAGAGAGGTTAACAGAAATAGCCAGTCCCATACAACTAGCTCCTAACTCACTCAGAAGCAAAACAGAGGGGACTGTGTGTGTGTGTGTGTGTGTGTGTGTGTGTGTGTGTGTGTGTGTGTGTGTGTGTGTGTGTGTGTGTGTGTGTGTGTGTGTGTGTGTGTGTGTGTGTGTGTGTGTGTGTGTGTGTGTGTGTGTGTGTGTGTTCCTATATACATCAAAAGGAGGATTATTCAATCAGGAACACCATCACCACAATCCTGTGAGAAGAAGCCATGAGTCTCTCTTCTCTTTCTATTTCCCTTCTTCTATCTTCTCCCTCTTCCCCCTCCTCTCTATCGATCTCCTCCTCTCTCTCTCTTCACTCTCTCAACCTCCTCCTATTCCCTCTCTCTCTTTCTCCCTTCTCCTCCCCTGTCCACATGAACATTTGACAAGGCCCTTCCACGGTCACTTTACCCCTACCTACACGTACATATTACCACAATTACCTCAAATAATCTGTACCCTCGCACACTGACTCTTATTTTCTTAAGATTACATTAATGGTTAAGGGATTGTAAGTAAGCATTTCACGGTAAGGTCTACTACACCTGTTGTATTCGGAGTATGTGACAAATAAAATGTGATTTGATTTGATAGTCACCCAGCATTACAGTACCCTGCCTAAACAAGCAGAACAACAACAAGCTAACCAACTGAACTGCATCACACTCCTATGGGAGGAAACACCACTGCTTCTCTACATGACGTTATTTGTTGACGAATTAGTCGTCATAAGAGCAACGGTGCATCAACAGCACGCAAACATTTCTCTGTACGTCCAGTCATGTTGCTGCACAGCCAAGGCAGGGCACATTTTCCAAAGAACACACATACACACACCAAATAGGACAACCTGCTGTGAAAAGCCAGGCTGATCCATAAGACTCCCCAGCAATAGATGAGAGAGAGAGAATATGCTGATAAACATTGATAGATGAGAAATATAACTCTGATTAAATCTGACTGCCCTCTGCTGGAGGGATGGGAGTCAAATGAGACACATGCACTGCATGAACACACACACATGTGCACAGACACACACATGCACGGACACAGTGAGAAATACACACAGACCTTCACAACACTCCTATTTCATTCTCAAACTCTCAGCAGAGACTCTCTCTCTCTCTCCATGATCATGCTGTTTAATCAGCTTCTTGATATGCCACACCTGTCAGGTGGAAGGGTTATCTTGGCAAAGGAGAAATGCTCACTAAAAAGGGATGTAAGCACATTTGTGCACAACATTTGAGAGAAATAAGCTTTTTGTTGGATGTAAAATGTCTGGGATTTTCTATGTCAGCTCATGAAACATGGGACCAACACTTTACATGTTTATATTATTGTTAGTGTGTGTTTCTATATACAGTTGAAGTCTTAGGTTGGAGTCATTAAAACTCATTTTTCAACCGCTCCACACATTTCTTGACAGCAAACTATAGTTTTGGCAAGTCGGTTAGGACATCTACTTTGTGCACGACAAGTAATTTCCCAACAATTGTTTACAGACAGATTATTTCACTTACAATTCACTTTATCACAATTCCAGTGGGTCAGAAATGTACATACACTAAGTTGACTGTGCCTTTAAACAGCTTGGAAAATTCCAGAAAATGATGGCACGGCTTTAGAAGCTTCTGATAGGCTAATAGACATTTGAGTCAATTAGAGGTGTACCTGTGGATGTATTTCAAGGCCTACCTACATACTCAGTGCCTCTTTGCTTGATCAAAAGAAATCCGCCAAGACCACAGAAAATACATTGTAGACCTCCACAAATCTGGTTCATCCTTAGAAGCAATTTCCAAACACCTGAAGGTACGACGTTCATCTGTACAAACAATAGTACGCAAGTATAAACACCATGGGACCACGCAGCCGTCATACAACTCAGGAAGGAGACACGTTCTGTCTCCTAGAGTTGAACGTACCTTGGTGCGAAAAGTGCAAATAAATTCCAGAACAACAGCAAAGGACCTTGTGAAGATGCTGGAGGAAACCGATACAAAACTATCTATATCCACAGTAAAATGAGTCCTATATCGACATAACCTGAAAGGTTAAGAAATAAGCCACTGCTCCAAAACCACCAAAAAAAAAGCCAGACTATGGTCTGCAACTACACATGGGGACAAAGATCATACTTTTTGGAGAAATGTATTCTGGTCTGATGAAACAAAAATAGAACTGGCCATAATGACCATCGTTATGTTTGGAGGAAAAAGGGGGAGGCTTGTTAGCGAAAGAACACCATCCCAACCGTGAAGCACGGGCGTGGCAGCATCATGTTGCGGGGGTGCTTTTCTGCAGGAGGGACTGGTGCACTTCACAAAATACATGGCATCATGAGGTAGGACAATTATGTGGATATATTGAAGCAACAACTCAAGGCATCACTCAGGAAGTTAAAGCTTGGTCACAAATGGGTCTTCCAAATGGACAATGACCCCAAACATACTTACAAAGTTGTGGCAAAATGGCTTAAGGACAACAAAGTCAAGGTATTGGAGTGGCCATTACAAAGCCCTGACCTCAATCCTATAGAACATGTGTGGGCAGAATTGAAAAAGTGTGGGCGAGCAAGGAGGCCTACAAACCTGACTCAGTTACACCAGCTCTGTCAGGAGGAATGGGCAAAACAATTCACCCAACTTATTGTGGGAAACTTGTGGAAGGCTACCCACAATGTTTGACCCAGGTTAAACAATTTAAAGGCAATGCTACCAAATACTAATTGAGAGTATGTAGACTTCGGACCCCTGGGAATTTGATGAAAGAAATAAAAGCTGAAATAAATCATTCTCTCTGCTTTTATTCTGACATTTCACATTCTTAAAATAAAGTGGTGATCCTAACTGACTAAAGACAGGGAATTTTGACTGTTGTGCAACAGGGCCTCCCACTCCTCTTTCTATTCTGTTTAGAGCCAGTTTGCACTGTTCTGTGAACACAGCGTTGTATGAGATCTTCAGCTTCTTGGCAATTTCTCACATGGAATAGCCTTCATTTCTCAGAACAAAAATAGACTGATGAGCTTCAGAAGAAAATGATTTGTTTATTTTCATTTTAAGTCTGTAATCGAACCCACAAATGCTGATGCTCCAGATACTCAACTCGTCTATAGAAGGCCAGTTTTATTGCTTCTTTAATCAGGACAACAGTTTTCAGCTGTGCTAACATAATTACAAAAGGGTTTTCTAATGATCAACTTGCTTTTTAAATGATAAACTTGGATTAGCTAACACAACGTGCCATTCGGACACAAGACTGATGGTTGCTGGTAATGGGCCTCTGTAGGCCTATGTAGGTATTCCATTCAAAACCAGACGTTTCCAGCTACAATAGTAATTTACAACATTAACAATGTCTACACGTTATTTCTGATCACTTGTATGTTATTTTAGTGGACAAAAAATTTGCTTTTCTTTAAAAAACAAGAACATTTCTAAGCGACTCAACTTTTGAAAGGTAGTGTATATATAAATATATTTTAAGGAACTCAGTTTGGCTTTAAACTTATTCTTGAAAGCTGTAATAGTAGAATGCACAAGGTGCAATTTAGAAATTGGGTAGTGCATTATCAGTTCCTCTTGTCATTGTAATGAATACGATGGGAGACAGAGTGCTGGTTTCAAGCGCAGGGCGCAGCAGGTGTTTATTAGTAAAGGACCACAGGAGGAGGCAGGTAGCTGGGTCCAGGGGCAGGCAGGAGGTCATACACAGGAGGAGGCAGGTAGCTGGGTCCAGGGGCAGGCAGAAGGTCATACACAGGAAGAGGCAGGTAGCAGGGTCCAGGGGCAGGCAGAAGGTCATTCACAGGAGGAGGCAGGTAGCAGGGTCCAGGGGCAGGCAGAAGGTCATACACAGGAACTCCAAAAAAGTAACAGTACAGGCAGGGAAAAGGCTAATAACGAAGTCCGGGAGATCAGGCAAGAGGTTGATGACAGGAAATCTGATAGGCAAAAGTACAGGCAGGGAATAGGCAAAAAGGCATTGTTAGTGAGGAAGGCCAAACACTACAATACACGGGAGGCCTAATATGGAACTAATCAGCGCTCCAACTAGAATGTGGACAAAAACAAACAATACCTCACAATGATGGGGTGCAATGAACTGAACTAAATAGTGTGTGATAATGACATACGGGTGTGTGAACAGGTGATCAGAATTCAGGTTATTGGGATCTGGAGAGTGAGCTGCGTTCAGGGGATCTATGTGTTTGAGAGTGTGAGCTGGAGGCAGACGTTACAGTCATGTTCGTCATTGCATACCTTAAAGAGCAGAGCCTATGTGAACAAACTTTTTTTTATTCGTTTTTTTAGCCCATATATATTGTTGTCATTTTTTTGTGACTCAAATAACACATGAATACACATTAGACATGACAAAATGTATAGATTTTCAAGAAAACTAGGTTTAAAACTGCAACATTTTATATGCACCCCATGACAAAATGTGTAAAATTGCAGGAAATAAGCTTTAAACCTGCTAACCTCTCTCCGCCAACAAGAGGGGTGTGAACGGTTTGTGTCATGAATAGTGCTTGAGCCCATAGAAATAGACATGGCACGCGCGCAGGATGTTCCCCAACCTGGAACCAAAAAGAGTTATCCTATGGGCACAGCCCTATCCCCAGTTCCAGTCCCATAACACACCAACATCCTCAGCCCCAGACCCAACACACAATTCCTTTCCCAATTCAACAAAAAAACAGCCCTAACCCTACACCACAAAAACAATTATTTTGTGAAGAAAGTAAACCCTAACCAAGGCTGATGAATGTGATTCTCTTTGAATAAGAGCTGCAGTACTAAACTACTGACCTAGCAGGATGAACCATAAACATAGCAGGTGATGAAATACAGCATGAGATCACCCATGCAACTCCACTCAATTCCAATGAGAGATATGCTATGGTGTGTGTGTGTGTCCTAATGGCCAGAGCTCCCAGGTGGGGTCATGGAGAGGTCACATGAAGAGGAACAGGTCCAAATGAAACATAAACAGACGCACTCTCTCCTACTCCACCTCTTCTTATACCTTCCTTTCTCTTTCTATCTCTTCTCCTCTCCTGTCTCCTCCTCTGCTCTTCTCTCATACCATTTCCTCCCTTGCTCTCTACCTCTTCACGTTGACGTTGGGCAACAGTTCCCCCTGTGCTGAGCAGAGCCTAGAGCAGCCCTCCACTGTCCAGGCAGTACTAATCTATCCCTCAGCTGCACAGTCTAATCTAAACAAACACATATCTCCCAACTAGCATCTGGAAACCCTCAGTCCCTGACCTGGGAAAAGTGTGTGTGTGTGCGCATATGCGTGTGTGTTCTCATGCAATAGTGTGTGCACATGCAAACCTCAGCCATCAGTCATCACAATAAACTTGGCTAAACTACTTACAGTAGATGACCCTGGGTTCTAACACCTTGACATAACAAAACAATAACACAATGTAGGGAAATAGCAACGGCTGAAAAGCCTGTGCTGTAGTGGACGTGTAGATGTGTAGTTGACCATCTGCCAGCAAGACTCAGCTGACAGGCTTGTGTGTGAAGAACCATGGAGCTGTGCAACATTAGGATAGGTCCAGGAAAGAAGAAACCACTTTATGTAGCTGTGCTTTATTAACACTCCCTTACTGTAACTAAATCAGCTAAATTCACAGTAAACTAGGCTTGGGCTGTACACCATATATACCATGTACCAGGATATTTGGAAATAGCCACAGGATGGTTTTTCAATACCGTCAATACCATTGAAACAATTTATTTTAGGATTTTCAAAAAATATACAGTACCAGTCAAAAGTTTGGACACACCTATACATTCAAGGGTTTTTCATTCAAGGGTTTTTCTTTATTTGGACTATTTTCTACATTGAACAACAGTGAAGATATCATAAATATGAAATAACACAATCATGTAGTAACAAAAAAGTGATAAACAAAATCAAAATATATTTTATATTTGAGATTCTTCAAGATAGCCAACCTTTGCCTTGATGACAGCTTTGCACTCTTGGCATTCTCTCAACCAGCTTCACCTGGAATGCTTTTCCAACAGTCTTAAAGGAGTTCCCACATATCCTGAGCACTTGTTGGCTGCTGTTCCTTCACTCTGCGGTCCAACACATCCCAAACCATCTCAACTGGGTTGAGGTCGGGTGATTGTGCAGGCCAGGTCATCTGATGCAGCACTCCATCACTCTCCTTCTTGGTCAAATAGCCCTTACACAGCCTGGAGGTGTGTTCGGTCATTGTCCTGTTGAAAAACAAATCATAGTCCCACTAAGCGCAAACCAGATGGGATGGCTTATCACTGCAGAGTGCTGTGGTAGCCATGCTGGTTAAGTGTGCCTTGAATTGTAAATAACCGACATTGTCACGAGCAAAGCACCCCCACACCATCACACCTCCTCCTCCATGCTTCACGGTGGGAACCACATGCAGAGATCATCCGTTCAAACACGCTGCGTCTCACAAAGACATGGCGGTTGGAACCAAAAATCGCAAATTTGGACTCATCAGACCAAAGGACAGATTTCCACCAATCTAATGTCTATTGCTTGTGTTTCTTGGCCCAAGAAACACAGTGTCCTTTAGTAGTGGTTTCTTTCAGCAATTCGACCATGGAGGCCTGATTCACGCAGTATCCTCTGAACAGTTGATGTTGAGATGTGTCTGTTACTTGAACTCTGTGAAACATTTATATGGGCTGCAATTTCTGAGGCTGGAACTCTAATGAACGTATCCTCTGCAGCAGAGGTAACTCTGGGTCTTCCTTTCCTCATGAGAGCAAGTTTCATCATAGCACTTTATGGTTTTTGCGACTGCACTTGAAGAAACTTTAAAAGTTCTTTAAATTGTACTTATTGACTGACCTTCATGTATTAAAGTAATGATTACCTTTGCTTATTTGAACTGTTCTTGCCATAATATGGACTTGGCCTTTTGTATACCACCCCTACCTTGTCACAACACAGCTGATTGGCTCAAACGCATAAAGAATGAAAGAAATTCCACAAATTAACTTTTAACAAGACACACCTGTTAATTCAAATGCATTCCACACCTCATGAAGCTGGTTGAGTGAATGTTATGAGTGTGCAAAGCTGTCATGAAGGCAAAGGGTGGCTACTTTGAAGAATCTCAATAGAAAATATATTTTGATATCTTTAACACTTTTTTGGTTACAACATGATACCATATGTGTTATTACATAGTTTTGATGTCTTTACTATTATTCTACAATGTAGAAAATAGTCAAAATAAAGGTAAAAAGCCTTGAATGATTAGGTATGTCCAAGCTATTGACTGGTACTGTATAACTTTATGAGCTGGATTGCCTGTCTTTGCGATTCGTTTATGTTATTTTATGATCGTTGGCAAATTTAGCTAGCAGCCTCCACAGAAATTCGCTGTTACTTGTGCAAATTGTGTTAGCATTCCCAAAGGGCTTTTTAGATTTGTTGTGCGGCCCCCTTGTGTACTAAGTCAGTAATACCGTAAATCCAGGGATGAGAGAAGGAAGGTTTTTGGATTCCTCCCAACCCTACAGTCAACTATAAGAGTAGCCATTGGATAGTTAGCAAAGGAAGGAAAGGGATTTGGACATTGAAATTAAAGGGATTCATTCTAAAATATGTTTTTGATAAAATCCACATGCTTTGAAATAATATAGCATATCATTACACAGTAATAAATAATTACTATTTAAAATAACTGTATCTAGTAGGCTATAATATACTTTAGTCTTGACACACAACTTAAGGTTTAGTCTATAGCTTATGTCTGACTGGCACCAGAAAAGGGTAACTTTGAGAGTTTGATTGACCCTCACTAGCTGAACTGGCTTGCATCAGCCTATATGAGGGAGAAATCTGTAAATATATATATATATATCTGCTGGGATGATTGTTCACATGGCACTATAGTAGCCTAATGAGCATAGGCTGAGCCTAAAGATACTTCAGAAATATATTATGTAAACAACCATGGCCTAATGGCAATAACGTTTAAATCATAAATCCAAATTATGATCTCTTTCAAACTGCTCACATTTCAAAGGTGAGTGAATTGATGACCCATACATGACTCAAATATAGGCTACCACGGTCCTAAACTACTGGAATGCAGATCAAATGGGAAAAAAACGCTGCCCCTCCCCCTCCCCAAAATCACCACCCATGCTCAAAGTCCCCTTTCAAACAAAAATACACTTATTCTACATAACGGATTTCGTAAACAAATAGCATAACCCTGAGTTTCAGATGGTCTACTTTTGTACACATGCGTTTCTGTCCGCACTCCGCTTTCAGCCAGAGACAAATCTTTCTTGGAAAGTTGAGAGCTGTCCAAAACGGGACCACACACAGTCTCCGAGCTGTGCGCGGATCACATTCAACTGCTGGGGGCAGGCAGACACACACACACACACACTCACAAAATGGCGGCTTTGACCAAATTTCCTCTCTCCAAAACATCTCATGGATTTTATAACCATTTTCCTTTTAACTTAAAGAAAATTGTTGAAACACTCTGTGCATTTTCTTTGCGCATCTACACTCAACAACAACGTATCCAAAGCAACAAAAAGCATAACATGAAACGAAATACAAATATTTTCAAGTTTAGACTTGGCCCCTTGCCAAACTGCTATACAATTAACAACCTCCGCTTGTTTGGAAGACCCCCCATCCCTCTCCACACCACCCAATCCTTCCCAGACTTGAGCTTATTCTCAACAGGAAGGACAAACGACTCAACATGAAAAGTGACCAAAATTATTTAAAAAGAAATTCTTACCTTCTACCCAGAGTTTCTCCACGTCGGTTTCCAGATTAGCTGCCCGTAAGCCAACAGCGAAAGCTCCGAATACCAATAGACCCACAACCAAAAACTTTCCACAGTTCTTTTGTATGTAACAGCCCAATTTAAACAAGAGTCTCTGAAACTTCGCTCTCAGCCACAGCGGTGCTTTTCTTCCAGTCGCGTTCCCCTGCGACAACAGAAATCCAGCATATTACTCCCTAAACAAGTGCTGGGAGCATCAAATATTTATAATTGTTGATCATTTGAATGTAGTGTTATGTGGAGAGGACTTCACGGTTATCATATAATAAAATACATGTTAATAAATGTGTTATTACATTGGTATGGTAAGTGCAATTAGCATGCCAGTTGTTCTAGATCCATACTTCATTGGGGCCTACACGTGCAGTGTGTTCAGTATGGTACATCAATGTTTACTGTTCTGAATAAGAACCTCGGAGTAGGCCTGTTATTCTGGCCCAAAAAGGCAGTGGCTGGACCTCCTACGTCGAGGAAGGAAAGAGATAGTTCACGGGCCAGCGACGTAAGCACCGGTTTTGGACGACAGGACTATAGTCCGCTACTTTGTTGTTTTTACCACACACACCGGTAAGAGTGGAAAGCGCAGCATGGCTTGCAGTCAGTCAGTGACAAATTGTAACACAGCGCAAGCCTTGTTGCAATACATTGTATCGAATGATGCTATTAATCCACCCAAAAGGTTCACGTGAGTTTTTACGCTGCCGCAAAATCACACACCGCACAATTCCATTCCCGTAGAGCTGCGTGTGTGATCTGAGTGGAGTAGCCATCACCGAGGGAGTTAGGCTACGACAATATTTGTGAACGGAAGAGGGTAGCCACATGGATTTTTGCATTAGAGAAGAGAACAGAGAACGACTCCACAGTAAAGATAACATCGTGGAGACGTCTGGGCAGTTGGAATCGTGTTCGATCAGTGCGAAAACACATCGGTCTAAACTGTTATGTACATTTTAATTGTGCAAAAGTAGTGAATAGCCCTCACTGTGTAGCCTAGTTGCGCGACCGTTATTTAAACATTGTAGCCGAATGTAGCCTATATAATATGTGTAGCCTATATTCCAAACATGGATCAGAAATAGTCTAAACGCGAGAAAAGTGAACTATAATTGAATAGCAAATCACAACATAGATTACACGGCATAGCGGTACACCCCAACCCCTCTCCCCTGCCCGTCTTCTATCCCGTTACCTAGCGACTTGACAATGTTGGGCAGTTTAATTATAGTAGAACTATACCCATGTAATTTCACTCAAACATGTCAAATAATAAGCACCTCGGATATTTGCTGCAAGGCGAAAGCTGCATCGCAGTAACTTGGCCGCTGCAAATACTCCAAATCAGGCGCTGTTGAGAGATAGTTCCCCCTGTTCCTCCGCGTTATCCTCGGCCGATCGGGGTCCCTGTTTTCCTGCTCAGAGGAGGCATTAGCTGCCGAGGCCATGTTGCGGAGACTTCGCGCTGGTTCTGCTTTTCCACGTTATAATATTTCCCCGAAAGCGTGTGGTAATGTCCCAAGGCAACACAGTTTCACTCTCGGTGATCTCACACCCGTAAAGTACTTCATACTGCTGTTGGAGACGGCGAGTCAAAGTCTGCGCCTTCCATCCCAACATTTCGTGATCCAGAGGTCTCCACCGCTTTGCACATTCAGCGTTTCTCTTAAAAAACGGTATTTATCTTATACGGCAAAGTGGAAAAAGCCATTCCCATCTACAAAACGGCGGCTTGGAACGTTCGATGGTCGTAGCATTCTGTGTGTTCTATGTGGTCTTCCCTTGGGCCGCGACACCGCGAACTCTGAGATTCAACAGAGGAGAAAAAAGACCTCTCTCCATTTGGAAACAGAGGAGGAGGGGTAAAAGCGAAAATAATCGAAATCCCGCCTTTAGGGCTGTCAGATGGCCGGATTTTCTCACATCTGATTGGTTCCAGAAGGGCAAAAATTACTCAGCAAACACGACTATTATTAGCTGCTTAGCAACAGCTCAGTAAAGTAGAGCGACCACCCAAGTCGACAACCCTCGTGTGTGCGTCTCAAACTTCAGGGGAGCATTTCAGAAAGCCAACCCTCTTGTGCGTTTGCGCGCAACCAAGACTGGAGTTTGTGGTTTTTCACAAGGAACTGCATTTCTTGAAGCAGCATTTTTTGAAGGAAACACACTTCGTCTTTTCGATGGAGGGGTCTCGAGGAATGTCAGAACTGTAGTTTTTAATTTAGATTTTTTTTTTACCAACAGGGCCTAGTGATAGCTTGGCCTCAAATTACAGTGTTTCTAGGGGAGGTCCCAAATAGTATTCTGTCACAATGTTCTAATGGATAACAGGCATCATAAAAGGGTAAACATTACAACCCTTCATCTAATACAAATTAAGAAACATCCAATACCTAAATACTATTTTGTATTTATTCCGGATCCCCATTAGCTCTTGACAAGGCAGCAGCTAATCTTCCTGGGGTCCAATCACAATGGCATACAATAAAACAAAACACAACACAACACGTTAGTACACACTACTCTACCATAATATATCTACAATACAAAATCAATAACACAGCAAAATAACAATATTAAAATATATTTTTGTTAGTGGTTTTTTTGCGAATGCTGCCTGTGTGCCTGTGTGTGTCTTAACAGTCCGCGCTGTTCCATAAAGTGTAGTTTTCCCTGTCATGTGAAATCCATAGATTGGGGCCTAATGAATTTATTTCAATTGACTGATTTCCTTATATGAACTGTAACTCACTAAATTCTTTGAAATTGTTGCATGTTGCATTATGTGTCTGGAAGTAGCTAGCAAGCTAGCCAATATTAGCCAGTTGGCTTGGGTGCTTGACTGCCGTTGTGAGGTCAGAACGTTCGGATCAACCCTACTCATCGGCCAGAGCGTCCGGTGTGCGTTTTGAACTCTCCGAGAGCAACACGTTTTGAATTTATGAACGGACAATCTGACAGCACAGTTGCAGTCACCAATGCTCTGGATAACAAAACAGCCTATCCAGCTCTGCTAGGGTGAGTAATGTTCAGTGAGTTGTTCTGTCATTTGTGTCTGGAAGTAGCTAGCAAGTTAGCTTGGGTGCTTGACTGCTGTTGTTATGTTAGTACAGAATGCTCTGACAAACCCTTAAAGAGATGGGTGGGGCTAAAGCTTATTGGGGTGTGAACGATGCTGAATGGGTGTAGACAAAGAAGAGCTCTCTGATAGTAGTACCAAAACATTCAAAGGCCATTTTCTCAAAAGTGAGTTTACAAGTTTATCGACTTTCGAAGCAAAATTACTTTCCCATTGTTCCTCAACTGTAGTACATGATATGCAATTTTGTAGCTCTGAGTCTCTACTATTATCAAATGTAAAAAACACAATTTCAAATTTTGATACATAAGACCAATTGTTGTCGGGTGAAGGAGAAGAGGATCAAAGAGCAGCGTGGTACATATTCATAATGATTTTAATAAAGACTGGAACAAAAACAACAAACTGACAACCGAACAGTTCTGCAAGGTGCAACAAAAACACTAAACAGAAAATAACTACCCACAACCCATAGTGGGAAAACAGACTGCCTAAGTATGGTTCTCAATCAGAGACAACGATTGCCAGCTGCCTCTGATTGGGAACCATACCAGGCCAAACACATAGAAATAGAAGACATAGAACACAAAACATAGAATGCCCACCCCAACTCACGCCCTGACCAAACTAAAACAGAGACATAAAAAAGGAACTAAGGTCAGGACGTGACAACCGATTTGAGCCGGTAGGTCACATTTTAGGGCACAGCTCTGTCTCAAGAAGCCTAGCCCTTCCAAATCATAATTATAAATATTGATAAATTATCCAACCCAAATTTAGAATGACAGTCCTTAGTGCATCACGTTGGTTCTATCACTTTAATTTAAGACCCTCAACTTAGCACACACTGACATTGGCAGAATGTACATTTACATTGATTTTATTTTTCTAGCATTAACTTTTCTCATCAATAAACCTGATACCCCAAATAAACAATTTTGGATAAGCTAACTTTTTACGGGCACGGTTGACCACCACTCTCCATCCCGGCACTCATCCTGCTGCCGTTTCTTCAGATAGTGTTTCAGTTGGTCCTTTGAATGGCACAGGTTCAAAGTGGATGGCCCTTGATAATGTCTCTCACCTGAGCCGACCCTGTCCTTTACAGTCCATTATGTCTTGTCCATTTTCCTAGCAGTATACCAGCAGGATGAGAGAAGTTTGCATGGGATCTCTCTCCATGCTCACTCCACCTGGACTTATGTCTGACTCCTGAGAGAAAAGGTTTGAGATTAAAGGCAGTTGATAGCTTCGACTGGATGCTGTGTACAGGTTGCGGGCTCTGACTCAGGTCTCACAGTAGAAGTGATGAAGAACCATACTGAACGCCATTGTCGCTATTACTTCAGCCGGTTAGAGGGGGTGTTGACATTCACACTGTTCTTGGTCAAATTATCCCTTCATGCATTATCCCTTCATGCAGTAAAAGCCTGAAGAAGATTATAGTGTAAGCATCTGGATTACCTCATTGAATGCGTGTACATAGGATGCCAACACCCTCATCAAAGCATGAACATATTTCCTTTAAACATCATGTTCTAATATGTGTCAGATGGTCTTGGCCTCAGGAATACCAAGTGGGGATACTTTTATTAGTCAACCTTCAACCTAGTCAACCTTTTAGTCAACCTAGGGTTAGAGATCAGTTGAAGGTTGATACAGTTGCAACTTAAAGCAGCTTAAAGCAGCTGGTTAGTGCTTAAGAAAATGTTTGGATAACTTTTGGAAAGAATAGGTGCGACTCTTGCTTACAATTAAAATCTTGATGGTTATTTAATCGAATTCCAGTTAAAATCATGATGTTTTGGCCGTCAATGGCCTGCATCAGAATAGGCTTCAAACCTCCACACCTTAATCATCGAAAAGATGCCCAATACCAAATCCCTATGTCCCTACACTGTCATCATTGTATCTTTGAGGTCATACCCCCTAAAAACCGTGAACAAACTGTGGGGGGAAAAACATGTGGAAAAAAGACGTGAACAAATTTTCACGAGTCAGACATTTAATTGAATTATCATACTTTTTTCTGTCATTGAAAACAATTTACAAATAATTTGCTCATACATGAAAAAAGTATTTCCTTGCAATATTTTGTTCTCAATACTTTTGTGTTTATTTTTCTTTCAATATTGGTATTTTAATTTGCAATACTAATAATTGTATAGGGTACCGGCACTAGCTGTCTAGTCTGTGTTTTATAAATGGGATAGCTATTATATCAATATTTGTGCATAAAAGCGTTTCCACCACCATTTCGTTCTCAACTTCAGAAGTTTTGCTTGATATTAATGGCACAAAAGTAAATCACTCCCTAGAGGACTGCACCGTATAATAACACTATGACTCTAGAGTGGCTTGCGAAAGTATTCACCCCCCTTTGCATTTTTCCTATTTGGTTGACTTACAACCTGGAATTAAAATATATTTTTTGGGGGTGGGGTTGTATCATTTGATTTACACAACATGCCTACCACTTTGAAGATGAAAAATATTTTTTATCGTGAAGCAAATAAGAAATAATACAAAAAAACTGAAAACTTGAGTGTGGTTAACTATTCACCCCACCAAAGTCAATACTTTGTCGAGCAACCCTTTGCAGTAATTACAGCTGCAAGTCTCTTGGGGTATGTTTCTATAAGCTTGGCACATCTAGCCACTGGGATTTTTGCCCATTATTCAAGGCAAAACTGCTCCAGCTCCTTCTAGTTGGATGGGTTCCGCTGGTGTACAGAAATCTTTAAGTCATACCACAGATTCTAAATTGGATTGAGGTCTGGGCTTTGACATGGCCATTCCAAGACATTTAAATGTTTCGCCTTAAACCACTCAAGTGTTGCTTTAGCAGTATGCTTGGGGTCATTGTCCTGCTGGAAGGTGAACCTCCGTCCCAGTCTCAAATCTCTTGAAGACTTGTTTCCCTCAAGAATTTTCCTGTATTTAGCGCCATCCATAATTCCAATTCTGACCAGTTTCCCAGTACCTGCTGATGAAAAACATCAGTTCTGCTGAGTGGTCACTAGCTGGCACAGCCACAAAGTCATAAAATCAGATTTTAAACCTAAGACTAACCTTAACCTTTACATTAACAACACTGCTAACTCTAATGCCTAACCTTAACCTTAAATCAAGACCAAAAATAATATTTTAGTTTTAGATTTTTTTTTAGGATATATACAATTTTGCCTTTGCAGCAGGCCCATCTAGCAGAAATTGCTCAGTTCTCCCTCCAAGGCAAGATTCATGACAACAAACGTCAACCTGACCTGTGACCTGTGAGATTTTCACATGTGAAGTATTCGTACATGTGAAACAGCAAAATAGATTTTCACATGGGAATGTTTGTCACATGTGAACTTCCAATTCCACATATGCATGTGAGATTTTCACGTGGAGTTGTTTTACATGTGAAACGGAAAATGTGTGAAACAGCAAATCCAATTCTCAAGTCAAAGTTTTTAACATGTGAATAAACTAATTTGATATGTGTTTTTTTGGAATTGGCCAAATGTCTCTCAGAATGACTTTATCAACAAATAACATATTTCAGCACCTAAGGGTTGACGCCTGCTCACGGCAATGGGAAAACCCTATTAGTGCATTCAGTTATTTATGATTTGCAGGTGGACTATACTGTGCTGAGGAACATGGTGCCAGCGCATAAATGTTTTCTTGTCAAGCCCAACGTGTTCATTTTGTTGTGCCAGGTCCATTCTCAAATTCCAAATTCAAGTGTTACACAATATGAATGCATATGTTTTGCAGGTGTTGCTTTCATTCTATAGAAGAGATACATGCGTAAAGTATAGATCATTCAGACCTTTTGGTTTCCATTTCTCTTAGCTCCCACTCATAGTTTGTTGACAATACTATGGCACTTCTATATTTTCTTAAAATTGCTATTAACTTATTTTTTTAAAGGGTGAGATGATAGCTGAGGGAACATAACGGCAGCAATATTAATATTCTGCACCTAAACACACCATGAATATCTCCCTTAGTTCTGAATCAGTGAGCTTTTTAAGTTGACTAGTTATGAATGAGGCAAGATGCAACAGCTTTGTTTGCTAGCTATCCCGAGGCTATAGCTGGGCGAGGGGCACAGTCAGATCAGCCAGGCACTCCTCTCAGGGAATATAATAAAAACAGAGAGAATGCAACCCAAGCACACCTCTTTATTGGAAACAAATGCACTCAAGATCCCAATTAAGTAAGAATGTCCGCTCTCTCTCTCTCTCTCTCTCTCTCCAACCTTAAAACGAGAAGGAAAAAAGAACATGGATGCCTTTGAGTGAAGCCTCATGGTGATTAAGATCATGTGATGTGTTCCATTCATTGAAAAATACCACAGACAACTCCTACAGTACATGGAGCTAGTCTCACAGCAGCATTGTTAATGAGAAACAGTGAGGCCTACAGTACTTAAGATTTATGTTTTACACTCAGGTGGAATTTAGTGTTGGACTAAATTCTATTAGACAATTGTTTTGAACAAATGTCTGTTTTTGAAAATGTATTAGTAGCCCATCTTAAAACATATTATCCTTGTCAAATTTGCAGTTTCACATGTACAATTGCATTTTCAAGTGAAATCGTTAAATTTAGAGTTCACATGTTAACACCACCTTTCACATGTGAGACAAAAAACATGTTTTCACCTCACATGTGAATTGCAGTCGCACATGTGACAGTTGCGGTTTCACTTGTGAAAATGCAGTTTCACGTGATAATCAATCACATGTGAAAATAAAATGAGCAGTTTCACATGTAAGAAACGTTCACATGTACAAATCTCACTTTCACAAATGGAATTGCATTTTCACATGTGGTGGTGAAATATTGTTGTTCTCCTCACATGTGAAAAGGTGGTGTTAACATGTTGCAGTAGCAATGTTTCCACATATAGAATTGCAAATTCTGTAATGCCATTCTGTAACCAGGTAACTCAGCCTATCTGAATTTAAGTGTGTTAAAAACAATTATTTCATTTTTCTGAGCCATCCATTCGGAGTGTTACTGCTGAAGGCGCACGCCTCTCTTCTTCGTATGTTGGTCAGTGACCATTGGAAAAAGCCCAGTGAAATGAACAGAGAAGCTACTGCTCTGTCTCCTTATTTATCCTTTTTAACATGCTACAATTAGCACTGTCACAGTTAATCAGTTAACTGAAGATAACTTTTGCAATGTCAAAACAACTTGACTTTGACGATAAGGAAAGAGAAAGGGGATACCTAGTCAGTTTCCCAACTGAATGCATTCAACCAAAATGTCCCAATGCTCTAATCACTAGGCTACCTGCCACCATGTGTTCATCAATTTACCTCAACTGTTACTTTGGACAAAATCAAAACGGCAATATTCTTTTAATGCATTTTGTATAAAGGAATCTTAAATTACAGCTCAATTTGAGCAAATTATGACCTTTTGATTCATCGTGATTAATCACAGCAAATCCTGCGATAAACTTGATTAAATGTTTTTATCGTTTCACATCCACAGATGTTAATACAATTTGACAATGCACATGTGAAAGTATAGCAGACATGAGTCGGTCATGATGGTTCTTCTTCATCTTCTTCTGGTGGCAACTACACCTATTGGTGTATTGCCACCACATACTGTATGAAGTATTGAAATAAACAAAATATATACAGTATATTCCATTGTGGGAAGATGTGTGGAGGGGCAGTTGTGCTGTGCAGTTGATAACCAATGCAATACACGCTACAAAGTCCATCTTCTTGACATGCAACATGTCAGGATCCCTCTGTTGATAAGGAATATTATCCAGGGTCTCTCACAGGGTGTCTCATAAAATCCAAACACATGTGAGAAGGGATTCGATTTATTTGATTGATTGGGATCCCCATTAGCTGACGGCAATGGCAACAGCTTTAATTTAAACATTTTTGTCCGACATAATGAAAATGACATTACAGACAAAATATTTACAATCTACATACAATACATCCACATTAATATTTTTTGTGTGTGTGTGTGTGTGTGCATCTATCAGTTACACATACATGTCAGTACAAACACATAACAGGTAGGTCACATGGGGGAAAGGCATTATACCATGAGGTGTTGCCTTATATATTTTTTAAACCAGGTTTGCTGTTCACTGTGCGCTATATAAGATGGAGTTCCATGCACTCATGGCTCTGTGTAATACTGTACGTTTCATTCAATTTGATTTGGACCTAGGGACTGTGAAAAGAAACCTGGTGGCATGTCTGGTGGGGTAAGTTTGTTCAACAGCCACACCATTCATTACCAGATTCAGCTGAGAACTTAAGGAATGATTTGTACCAAGTACAATGCTTTTAGTTTTAGAAATGTTCAAATCAAATCAAACTTTATTTGTCACATGCGCTGAATACAATACAAGTGTAGACTTTACCGTGAAATGCTGACTTACAAGCCCTTAACCAACAGTGCAGTTCAAGAAGAGTTGAGAAGTAGAATAAGATAAAAAGTAATGATAAAAAGTAACACAATAAGAATAACAAGGATTTATATACAGGGGGCACCGGTAAAGAGTCAGTGGACTGGGGTACAGGCTAGTTGAGGTAATCTGAACATGTAAGTGGGGGAGAAGTGGGGGGGGGGGGGTCAATGTAAATTGTCCGGTGGTGATTGTATTAATTGTTCAGCAGTCTTATGTCTTGGGGGAAGAAGCTGTTGAGGAGCCTTTTGGTCCTAGACTTGGCGCTCCGGTATCGCTTGCCATGTGGTAGCAGAGAAAACAGTCTATAGTGACTGGAGTCTGACACTTATGGGCTTTCCTCTGACACCACCTATTATGTAGGTCCTGGATGGCAGGAAGCTTGGCCCCGGTGATGTACTGGGCCGTTCACACTACCATCTGTAGCGCCTTACGGTCAGATGCCGAGCAGTTACCATACCAGGTGATGATGAAACCAGTCAGGGTGCTCTCGATGGTGCAACTGTAGAACTTTATGAGAATCTGGGGTCCCATGCCAAACCTTTTCAGTCTCCTGATGGGAAAAAAGTTTTGTTGTGCCCTCTTCATGACTGTCTTGGTATGTTTGGACTGTGATCAAGCCTACCATTCTTGTGTCGTCAGCAAACTTAATCATGGTGTTGGAGTGAGCATAAAAGGCATTTAGCTCATCTGGTAGTCTTGCGTCACTGGGCAGCTCGCATCTGGGTTTCCCTTTGTAGTTTGTAATAGATTTCTAGTCCTGCCACATCCGACGAGCGTCAGAGCCGGTGTAGTAGGATTCAAACCTGTATTGACGCTGTGCTTGTTTGATGGTTCGTCTGAGGGCAGAGCGGGATTTAAGGACAAGGTTATTACTGTGGTTGCTGATCCATATATGGTTGAATCATCAGCAAACACACACGCTTTGTTTAACCTCTGAAGGATCCGACCCTTTAAAAAAAAAAATCCCCTAACATGACACAAATCTAACTGCCTGTAGCTTAGGCATTGAAGCAAGGATATGCATATTCTTGATACCATTTGAATGGAAACACTTTGAAGTTTGTGGAAATGTGAAATTAATGATGGAAAATATAACACATTAGATCTGGTAAAAGAAAATACAATGAACCATCATTTTTGAAATACAAGAGAAAGGTCATCATGTATGATTCCAGCCCAGGCTGGATTCGATTTTGGCCACTAGGTGACAGCACTGTATGTGCAAAGTTTTAGACTGAGCCAATGAACCATTGTATTTCTGTTCAAAATGTTGTATCAAGACTGCCCAAATGTGACTAATTGGTTTATAAATAACTTTTCAAATTCATAACTGTGCACTCTCCTCAAACAATAGCGTGATATTGTTTCACTATAATACCTACTGTGAATTGGACAGTGCAGTTAGATTAACAAGAATTTAAGCTTTTTGCCTATATCAATGCCAATGAAATTCTTGTTATTTACAACCTCATGCTAATTGCTTTAGCCTACGTTAGCTCAACTGTCCCGGCAGGTCATTGGTAAAAATAGAAAAGAATAGAGGGTCTAGAGAGCTGCTCTGCGGTGCCCCACACTTTACATGTTTGACATTAGAGATGCTTGCATTAAAGAAAACTCTTCTGAGTTCTATTAGACAGATTGCCATATCATAGATTCAGAGCTGAGGTTAAAGAGCCATAACACAAACGCTGATGCTCCAGATACTCAACTAGTCCAAAGACCAGTTTATTGCTTATTTAAATCAGGACAACAGTTTTCAGCTGTGCTGACATAATTGCAAAAGGGTTTTCTAATGATCAATTAGCCTTTTAAAATGATAAACTTGGATTAACTAACCATTGGAACAGAGGACTGATGGTTGCTGATAATGGGCCTTTGGACACCTATGTAGATATTCCATTAAAAAAAAGCAATTTCCAGCTACAATAGTCATTTACAACATCTACACTGTATTTCTGATCAATTTGATGTTATTTCAATGGAAAAAAAAAAAAAAAAAAAAAGTGATTTTCTTTCGAAAACCAGGACCTTTCTAAGTGACCCCAAACGTTTGAACAGTAGTGTATATTATTTTCTTTCATTACTCTTTTTTTTTAAATGCAGGAGTACGAGGGCTCATTGTTTATTGTTGTCATTCCCTGACTAATTCTGCCTATTTTGCCAAAGAAGTAATCATTCAAATAACATCAAATGGTTTTGTGATGGCCACCTGAGTCGAGGAAATGATTGAATGAATCTTTCTAACCATAATTTCATTGAAAGTACATCATTCTTTATATCATTGAAATTGGCGTCAATACAGTTTATTCTTCTTTTTGTTGAATTTAGTCACATTGTTACGAATCCCTTTTGGCCCGACAGTCTAGAGGGGGATGGTAAATGAGACCCGTAACATGACTCATGCAAATTATAATAGTGAAAAAGTAAGAGTGAGAACGAAATAACCGAAATAGGGTTAGAAATAAACTAGCTTACTTCACCAACAACTAACTAACCAAAAATACAGTGGGTGGTCCGCCCAGTTCTAACTTAATGTTTTTATATTTGTCGCCCTGTTATTGTTTTAATTATTTACATTTTGTTAATTATCTTTTCAAATTCCATTGGTTGAAATCTATTGCTCAGTTATCACTTGGCTCATGTAAATATTTCTGTAGATGCCCCTTTAAACATCCTAAGATCAACATCTCCACAGTGTTCAAATTTCTCTCATGTAAATGTTGTAGTTACATAAAAAGATGAAATAAACTATTTATTCAGGAAATATCCAGACTTATGTTAATGATGCTGAGAGAGAGAGAGAGAGAGAGAGAGAGAGAGAGAGAGAGAGAGCGAGAGAGAGAGAGAGAGAAAGAGAAAGAGAGAGAGAGAGAGTTGTGAAAGAGGATTAGCGTTGGATACATTTTCCACTTGCATTGTTATGCGATTATAGTGGGGATACTGATTTATCTGTGAGACATTCTACTTGTTATTGTCTCTGGTGACAGACTGTAGCGAGAGTTTTGCTTCTGGGTGCTAAGATTATTCTAATTAGCTCTCCTAAGCAGCGCTAGGTTTTCTACCTATACTGTATATGTGTGTTGCAGATCTAGAGTAGACAATGTTGGAGCTGGGCGATATTTAGACAAGACTGTGGTCTGTTCCTAGGAACTGGCCTGCAAAGCTATAACTCTTGGAAGTGAGTTCAATCTCCAACCTTAACAGGAAACGTGTGCTGCTCAGAATGTATACACACAGCTCTCAACAAATAAGCAAAACAATAGAATATCAACGCTATGGCTCCATCAAGAGAGGCCGGGCTTTGCTTTTCAACATATCAATTTTTCCAAGTTTTCTAAAGTCAAGAGGGGGAGAGTGGCTATGCATGTGTTATATACAGATGCTTCACAAACAGATGATATGCTACACACACACACACACACACACACACACACACACACACACACACACACACACACACACAGCTATACAAAACAGGTCAGTATTGGTCCTACAAGTGGACATGTATTGGTCATACAAGTGGACTCACTTCCAACACGGCGAACTCAACTGCAGTGATCTCATACTTTTTTTTAAACCCCAATTGGTAGTTACAGTCTTCTCTTCTCTACGGACTCGGGAAAGGCGAAGGTTGAGGGCCATGCGTCCTCTGAAACAGGACCCTGCCAAGCCGCAATGCTTCTTGACACACTGCTCGCTTAACCCGGAAGCCAGCCGCACCAATGTTTCAGAGTTAACACTGTACACCTGACACCAACATGTCAACATCCATGCGCCCGGACCGCCGCAGGAGTCACTAGAGCGCAATGGGACAAAGACATCCCGGCCGGCCAAACCCACCCCTAACCCCCACGATGCTGGGCCGATTGTGCGTCACGTCATGGTTCTCCCGGTCGTGGCCGGCTGCGACACAGCCCGGGACCAAACCCAGATCTGTAGACCACTGCGCCACTCGGGAGGCCCTAATAACAGCTCTCTCTTACCGCAGGAGATCCCCCATGCTGTTTGATTGGTGTCGGTCTTTCTGTCTGTAAGGCCCTTTGGAAAAGATGACACACAAAGAAGAGAGAGAACAGATGAGGAACACAGCCTAGAGTCCAATAAGCTATCCAGACCTTTGTTTATTGAAACCTAAAATTTATACTACTGTACATTGCATTTTAGTTACACTGTTTATACACACCACATATGCATTTATATAGTCTACTTGATTCTTGACATAGATCACTCTAATATATGTACAATAAGATGGCGCCGACAGAGATGGTAGCCTGGCTTCGCGTTCTTAACAAACTATGCAGTATTCTGTTTTGTTATGTATTATTTCTTACATTGTTTCCCCAGATAATCTTAAGTCTTATTACATACAGATGTGAAGAACTATTGGATATAAGAACAACGTCAACTTACCAACATTACAACCAGGAATATGACTTTCCCGAAGTGGATCCTCTGTTTGGACCACAACCCAGGACAATATATTTAATCCCAGTAGCCGACCCAAAACAACAGCACAGCGGAAGGGGCAGACGGAGCGGCCTCCTGGTCAGGCTTCATAGATGTGCACATCACTCACCTCTCCCGAGTATACTACCAATGTCCAGTCTCTTGACAACTAGGTAGACAAAGTTCAAGCAAGGGTTGCCTTCCAAAGAGACATCAGAGATTGTAATATTTTCAGTTTCACGGAAACATGGCTCACTCGGAATACGTTATCAGAGTCGGTACAGCCACCTGGTTTCTTCACGCATCGCGCTTACAGACACAATTCTCTCTGGTAAGAAGAAGGGCGGGGGTGTACGCCTTATTACCATTTGTGGTGTAATCATAACAACATACAGGAACTCAAGTCCTTTTGTTCACCTGACCTAGAATTCCTTACAATCAAATGCCGACCGCATTATCAACGAAGAGAATTATTCGATTATAGTCACAGCCGTGTATATCCCCCCAAGCAGACACCTCGATGGCCCTGAAAGAACTTCACTGGACTCTATGTAAACTGGAAACCATATATCCTGAGGCTGCATTTATTATAGCTGGGGATTTTAACACAGATAATCTTAAAACAAGGCTCCCTAAATTTGATCAGCATATCGATAGCGAGACTCAAGCTGGCAGCATTCTGGATCATTGCTACTCTAACTTCTGCGACGCATATAAAGCCCTCCCTCGCCCTCCTTTCAGCAAATCTGTCCACGACTCCATTTTGTTACTCCCTGCCTATAGACAGAATCTAAAACAGGAAACGTCCATGCTCAGGTCTGTTCAATGCTGTTCCGACCAATCGGAATCCACGCATCAAGATTGCTTCGATCACGTGGACTGGGATATGTTCCGGATAGCCTCAGACAACAACATTTATGTATATGCTTACTCGGTGAGTGAGTTTAGTAGAAAGTGCATCGGTGATGTTATACCCACGGTGACTATTAAAACTTTTCCAAACCAGAAACCGTGGATTGATGGTAGCATTCCCGCAAAACTGAAAGCGCAAACCACTTTTAATCATGTCAAGGCGACCAAAAACCTGACCGAATACTAACAGTGTAGCTATTCCCTCCGCAAGGCAGTCAAACAAGCTAAGCATCAGTATAGAGACAAAGTCAAGTCGCAATTCAATGGCTCAAGCACGAGACGTATGTGGCAGGGTCTACAGTCAATCAAGGATTACAAAAAGAAAAAAAGCCCCGTCGCGGACACCGACATCTTGCTTCCAGACAAATTAAACAACTCTTTTGCTCACTTTGAGGACAATACAGTGCCACTGACACGGCCCGCTACCAAAACCTGTAGGCTCTCCTTCACCGTGGCCAACGTGAGTAAAACATTTAAACGTGTTAACCCTCGCAAGGCTGCCGGCCCAGACAGCATCCCTAGCCGCGTCCTCAGAGCATGCTCAGACCAGCTGGCTGGTGTGTTTACGGACATATTCAGTCAATCCCTATCCCAGTCTGCTGTGCACACATGCTTCAAGAGAGCCACCATTGTTCCTGTTCCCAAGAAAGCTAAGGTAACTGAGCTAAATGAATAGTGTATTTGGGTTGTTAATTGGATTCGTTCCGACATTTCTTAATTTTGCAAAAAAAAATTATAATAATTTTGATATTGTACACTTGTTTGACATTTTACTGCACAGTTAGTAGCTAGTAACATAAACATTTTGCTGCACCTGCTATAATATCTGCTAAACTGTGTACGCGACCAATAATCTTTGATTTGACCTCCTCGGATGACTCTTAACAATGGTGGGACAAATGTTACCTTCATGAATGGAATTCAACCCCATAAACCAGGAGCTTCAGCAACCATGAAAAAACGTGTTAAACATGTTGAATTATACCTGAGAACTCATTCCTCAAAAGCCATAATAAAGACATACTAGCCAATAGCTATAATTAAATGTTTACTGTATCAGTTTTACAGATTGACTCTCGGCAAAAACACAAACCACCCAAACAGTCATTGTCAGTTGTCTATTTGTAAGAGTGCCATGTGTAAAAGTTTACAATTCCTGAATAATGGTCCTATTAACTGTGATGAAATTGTGTTAAACAGTGTTCGTAATACCAGAACCATTCCGAAGTGTTCCAGTGTTTGTTTTTCCTTTATAGTGTAGTGTGGCTGTTGTTACGATCCGATCCCTGTGAGTGAACGCGGCTGGCACTGAGTACGTACACAAAAATACGATTATTTTCAGATTAATGTAATAGTTTGATTTAAACGTTTACATGCTGTGCAAGAAGAACGACTCTTAATAATCTTGTTAACGTGACACTTGATGCTATTTTAGAAATGCACAAAATATCCAATCAAAATAGATGTTCTACCACAGCGATCATGTTATTTTGGGGAAGCCGATTTGATTCTGATTTCTGACATCTGAAGTTGGTATGTGAAAACTATTTCTAAATCAAATCAAATCAAATCAAATTTTATTTGTCACATACACATGTTTAGCAGATGTTAATGCGAGTGTAGCGAAATGCTTGTGCTTCTAGTTCCGACAATGCAGTAATAACCAACGAGTAATCTAGCTAACAATTCCAAAACTACTACCTTATACACACAAGTGTAAAGGGATAAAGAATATGTACATAAAGATACATGAATGAGTGATGGTACAGAGCGGAATAGGCAAGATGCAGTAGATGGTATCGAGTACAGTATATACATATGAGATGAGTATGTAAACAAAGTGGCATAGTTTAAAGTGGCTAGTGATACATGTATTACATAAAGATGCAGTAGATGATATAGAGTACAGTATATACGTATACATATGAGATGAATAATGTAGGGTATGTAAACATTATATTAAGTAACATTGTTTAAAGTGGCTAGTGATATATTTTACATCAATTCCCATCAATTCCCATTATTAAAGTGGCTGGAGGTGAGTCAGTGTGTTGGCAGCAGCCACTCAATGTTAGTGGTGGCTGTTTAACAGTTTGATGGCCTTGAGATAGAAGCTGTTTTTCAGTCTCTCGGTCCCAGCTTTGATGCACCTGTACTGACCTCGCCTTCTGGATGATAGTGGGGTAAACAGGCAGTGGCTCGGGTGGTTGTTGTCCTTGATGATCTTTATGGCCTTCCTGTGACATCGGGTGGTGTAGGTGTCCTGGAGGGCAGGTAGTTTGCCCGCGGTGATGCGTTGTGCAGACCTCACTACCCTCTGGAGAGCCTTACGGTTGTGGGCGGAGAAGTTGCCGTACCAGGCGGTGATACAGCCCGACAGGATGCTCTCGATTGTACATCTGTAGAAGTTTGTGAGTGCTTTTGGTAACAAGCTGAGTTTATTCACATGGGTGAATGCCCAAAACACTGGCGCTAAACCACCCCAAAACCTAGACGCACACTGGACAGCGAAAAACCTAAAACCAAAACACGATACATCACCAAACGTAACAACCAACAAGCCCGCACAAACACCAGCGGGCAAAACAAACTTAAACAACACCCATCCCAAAACCCTAACAAGGAACAGGTGAAAACAATTAGACAAAAACAAACTAAAAAGAAAAAGGGGTCAGTGGCAGCTAATAGACCGGCGACGACGACCGCCGAGCGCCACCCGAGCAGGAAGGGGAGCCACCTTCGGTGGTATTCGTGCCATTAAGAAATGTATAAATATTAGGAAGAGCAATGTCAGAGTGGCATTGACTAAAATACAGTATACAAGACAGTAATAACAATACAGTAATAAAACCGTCATATCAAAGTAAACTTGGAGTCACACGATTATATACTGTACATGGTGTGTGGTCTTCCCACTCAAATCAGGCTATAAACGTGATAAACCTCCAGGTAAATGCTGCACTCCCCAGGAGTCACGTGTATCCGTTGTCCCAGGAGGAGACGTTGGCTATGGAGACATATGTCACGGAGGCTCTGGGACAGTGGTACATTCGGCCCTCCATGTCACCCGTCTCCTCAAGTTTATTTTTCGTGAAGAAAAAGGAGGGTGGTTTGCGTCCGTGTATTGATTATCGAGGTCTAAATTCCATCACTGTGGGTTTTAGTTACCCACTACCTCTCATCGCTACAGCGGTGGAATCATTTCACGGGGCACGATTTTTCACGAAACTGGATCTCAGGAGCGTGTATAATCTGGTGCGTATTCGGGAGGGAGATGAGTGGAAAACCACATTTAGTACCACATCTGGCCATTATGAGTACATTGTCATGCCGTACGGGTTAAAGAATGCTCCAGCCATCTTTCAATCCTTCGTTGATGAGATTCTCAGAGACCTGCATGGACAGGGTGTAGTGGTGTATATTGACGACATCTTGATCTACTCCCCTACACACGCAAAGCACGTGTCTCTGGTGCGCAAGGTTCTTGGGCGACTGCTGGAGCATGACCTGTATGTGAAGGCAGAGAAATTTGAATTTTCCAAACGAACCGTTTCCTTCCTGGGTTATCGCATTTCCACCTCGGGGGTGGTAATGGAGGGTGATCGCGTCAAGGCCGCGTAATTGGCCGACTCCCACCACGGTAAAGGAGGTGCAGCGGTTCTTAGGGTTTGTCAATTACTACCGGAGGTTTATCCGGGGATTTGGCCAGGTGGCGGTCCCTATTACCTCACTGCTGAAGAGGTGGCCGGTGCGTTTGCAGTGGTCAGCAGAGGCGGACGGAGCGTTCCACCGTTTGAAGGCGCTGTTCACCGAAGCGCCAGTGTTGGCGCATCCGGACCCTTCTTTGGAATTTATAGTTGAGGTGGACGCATCCGAGGCTGGGGTTGGAGCTGTGCTCTCCTAGCGCTCGGGTACACCACCGAAGCTCCGCCCCTGTGCTTTTTTTTCGAGGAAGCTCGGGACAGCGGAGCGGAATTATGATGTGGGGGATAGGGAGTTGTTGGCCATGGTTAAGGCTCTGAAGGTGTGGAGACACTGGCTTGAGGGGACTAAGCACCCTTTTCTCATCTGGACTGACCATCGTAACCTGGAGTATATCCGATCAGCTAGGAGACTGAATCCTCGTCAGGCAAGGTGGGTCATGTATTTCACCCGATTTCGTTTTACGATCTCGTATCGACCAGGTTCCCTCAATACTAAGGGATATATATATATAGTGCCGCCTATACGACACTGATGACCGGTCCATCGATCCTACTCCCATCATTCCGGCTGCCAAGCTGGTAGCACCGGTAGTATGGGAGGTGGACACGGACATCGAGCGGGCACTAAGGGAGGAACCTGTGCCTTCACAGTGCCCGGAGGGTCGTACGTACGTGCCGCTCGCTGTTCGTGATCAATTGATTCAATGGGCACATAGTCTACCCTCATCAGGTCACCCGGGTATTTCGAGGACGGTGCGAAGTCTTAGAGGGAAGTACTGGTGGCCTACCTTGGTGAGAGACGTACGATTCTATGTCTCCTCCTGTTCGGTATGCGCTCATAGTAAGGCTCCTAGACATTTGACACAAGGGAAATTACAACCCCTCCCCGTTCCACAACGGCCGTGGTCCCATCTATCGGTGGATTTTCTTACGGATCTTCCCCTGTCTCAGGGGAACACGACGATCCTGGTCGTTGTGGATCGGTTCTCTAAGTCCTGCCGTCTTATCCCGTTGCCCGGACTCCCTACGGCCCTGCAGACTGCAGAGGCGCTATTCACCCATGTCTTTCGGCACTACGGGGTGCCCGAGGATATCGTTTCTGATCGGGGTTCCCAGTTTACATCCAGAGTATGGAAGGCGTTTATGGAGCGGCTGGGGGTCTCGGTCAGCCTGACCTCCGGTTATCACCCGGAGAGTAATGGGCAGGTGGAGAGAGTGAACCAGGAGGTGGGTAGGTTTCTGCGGCCGTATTGCCAAGACCGGCCTGGGGAGTGGGCGAGATACATCCCCTGGTCAGAAATGGCCCAGAACTCACTAAGCCACTCCTCTACCAACATGTCACCGTTTGAGTGCGTGTTGGGGTACCAGCTGGTTCTGGCACCATTGCATCAGAGCCAGACCGAGGCTCCTGCGGTGGAGGAGTGGTTGCAGCGCTCTAAGGAGACCTGGAGAGCCGTCCAGGAGTCATTGCGTAAGGCGAGTGGACGGCAGAAAAAGAGCGCTGACCGTCACCGCCGTGTTTGCACCGGGGGACAGGGTCTGGCTCTCGACCCAAAACCTGCCCCTCCGCCTACCCTGCCGGAAGCTGGGTCCACAGTGTGTAGGGCCAGGTGGTAACTGGTCCCATGCAGGAAAGTGAGGTGCCGGAGGTCCGGGTCGTCTCCGGACCTCCGGGTCGTCCCCCGTCCCCGAGGCCGGTGTCGGCGCGCTGCGGGAGCCGCGCGCCAGGAGGGGGGGGGGGTACTGTCACGAATATATGTATCGTGTTTTGGTTTTGGGTTTGGGTCCAGTGTGCGTCTAGGTTTTGGTTTGGTTTAGGGCCAGTGTTTTGGCCATTCACCCATGTTTTGGACCTGTTACGATTTGAAGGCCATTAAAGCGTTTTCCGTTCATTTCGCTCTCTGCATCTGACTCCTCACTCATTTCACTCACCTGTTGTTACACTTAATTCCATTCTTTTACTTTTAGATTTGTGTGTATTGTGAATTGTTAGATATTACTGCACTGTTGGAACTAGGAACACAAGCATCTTACTACACCTTCAATAACATCTGCTAAATATGTGTACGTGACTAATACAATTTGATTTGATTTATTATATCAATATTTGCACATAAAGCCTTTTCACCTCCATTTCTCGCATCATTTATTTTACTTACACAAAAAGACCAAACCATGTCAGACAAACAAATTATCTCTCTGCAATTATAAAATTGTATCAAAACTTCCTGTTTCCATCACAGTTGTCAAGGTATGACTTTACTTGCATAAAAACAGTAAAAAAGGAAAAGGAAAAAGGACAAAGGGGTGAGCTGTCTTTTTGTTGTTGAGATCTCTAGTAGATAACTTGCTACTCTCTTCTAAAATAAGATAGCTTGAGAGGGTCAGGGTGGATCTCTAGTAGATAACTGTTGCTACTCTCATCTAAAATAAGATAGCTATGAGAGGGTCAGGGTGGATCTCTAGTAGATAACTGTTGCTACTCTCATCTAAAATAAGATAGCTATGAGAGGGTCAGGGTGGATCTCATGAGGGATTATCATGAGGGATTCCATTCCAAGCACAGATGAGTTATAATATTTGACAGAGCAACATTGTTAGTTTCCCTACAAGCTTTTCTAATAGTAATACATCATATTGTTGACCTGCAACAGATACACAGGCTTTGGCAGGAAAACAACTCAATGTGGAGAGTAAAAGTCTCCCATCAAATGGTGTTCCCTTTCAAGTTGTGTGCAAAAAGACGTCTGAATACCACCAGCAGATGGACAGACAAACCAAAGTCAAAGAGAAATATGCTGCTGAAATGAACAATAAGACAGTATGTTCAAAGACGGGTCACTGTCATTTATACCATACACTTTTACAACATTAATTTCATTTTAATAATGTTAAAGTACAAACTAACAATGGAATGCTCCTCAAAGAAATTAAAGATAGGACTTTAAACGACTGTCTCAACTATGTGTTCTAAAGATCCCATGAGGGTGTTTCATTTGTTTGTCCACATGCCATTTTAAAAGCAATACAGATATAGACCTACTTTGGGGTAAGACAAGTAACTAAGATTAAGGGCATATAAGCTTGCATGCTGAGTTTGAATAAGGCGTCCGATTAGCACTTTGCATTTATAACGGTTGGTTTTACTATATTTAATAAATAACCAAATCATTGATGGATCAATATATAAAACAAATGCATGTCTCTTGTCTGCCCCTGCAAGCAGGTCGGCATATGTGTCATCACACTCCCTCACCTGATTGGCCGAGAAGGCTGGCCTTCTGACTTTGTGGCTCTGGTAACTAGTGACGACTGCAGAGCAGAGCAGTGCAACATAAATACACAGAAGGGCAGACATCTTGTAAGATTGTTCATATCAATTATGCTTATCTGTTGTCATGGAAATGCTGCATGTAGGATCGAATGCCTGGAAGGATTTGCACAGCTGTGAAGGAAGATGGATTGTTTTGTGCGTCTCTAGTGAAGCAACTTGAGGAGTTGTGAAGAAGAATCATTCTGACACGCAGTACCGACATGTCAAGGCCTCACTGTAGTCTATTTAACACACATGGACAGAGAACTAAAAAGCTAAATGTACCACATCCCGGTGTCAGTGTTATACCAATGTGACTGTGGCCTGTGTTGACATGGCCCGCAGTGAAACCATGGAGGCCACTGTGTTTTTGGAGGCCACTGTGTTTTTGGGGATCTTCAGTGCTGCAGAAATGTTTTGGTACCCTTCCTCAGATCTGTGGCTTGACACAATCTTGTCTCTGAGCTCTACGAACAAATCTTTTGACTTAATGGCTTGGTTTTTGCTCTGATATGCACTGTCAACTGTGGGACCTTATATAGACAGGCCAATCAATTGAATTTTCCATAGGTGGACTCCAATCAAGTTGTAGAAACATCTCAAGGATGATCAATGGAAACAGGATGAACCTGAGCTCAATTTTGAGTCTCATAGCGATGGGTCTGAATACTTATGTAAATAAGGTATTTCAGATTTTTTATTTTTTATTAATGTGCAAATTTTTCTAAAAACCTGTTTTCACTTTGTCATTATGGGGTATTATGTGTAGATTGATGAGGGAACAATGTATTCAATCAATTTTTTAATAAAGCTGTAGCTTAACAAAATGTTGAAGGGGTCTGAATATTTTCCCGAATGCACTGTACCTTTACAATGGTGTGAATAACAGGAGTGTGTTTGTGTGTGTGTGTATGCTTGGAATTTAATGCATCCAGTATATAATTCTACAATGTTTATGTTTGAAAGTTTGAAGTTATATAGAGTGAATAGTTAGAGATGTCCTAACATGCTTCTCTGCCACCAGGCTGCAATACATTCCCATTCCCAATCCCCTCATTATAGGCAGTTAAAGAGCTCATCACTAATTCATGCCTATTTGGTTGAAATATGGGCACATTCTGGTCAAGTAAATACCCTCTCATGCCAGATTGTTCCTATTGAATATTCATCGTCTGATATCTTAACTCAAACTCCCAACTCAACAGGGTTCCACTGTTTCTGAGAAAGAAGGGGCAGGTACCGGACGGGTGAGGTTGAGAAACAGAGGGAGTGAATGAGAGAGGGAGTGGGGAAAGAAATACTGGGAGAGCGAAAGAGGTAGGCGAGAATACAAGCTGGTCTCATAGACTAGACGTAACATAGTAAACATAAATACGGGACACTCAAATTAGTATAATATGTTATGTTTGGTATGGTTACATAACACAGGAGGTTACTTAATAACCTCTCTGGGATATGTGGGACGGTAGCATCCCACCTGGCCAACATCCAGTGAAAATGCAGAGCGCCAAATTCAAATAAATTACTATAAAAATGAAACGTTCATGAAATCACACATTCAATATACCAAATGAAAGCTACACTTGTTGTGAATCCAGCCAACGTCTCAGATTTATAAAATGCTTTACGGCGAAAGCAAACAATGCTATTATCTGAGGATAGCACCCCAGTAAACAAAGAGAGAAAAGCTTATTTCAACCCTGCAGGCGCGACACTAAACGCAGAAATAAAAATATAATTCATACCTTACCTTTGACGAGCTTCTTCTGTTGGCACTCCAATATGTCCCATAAACATCACAAATGGTCCTTGTGCTCAATTAATTCCGTCGATATATTTCCAAAATGTCCATTTATTTGGCGTGTTTGATCCAGAAAAACACCTGTTCCAACTCGCTCAACATGACTACAGAAGTTCCCTGTAAGCTTTGTCCAAACATTTCAAACTACTTTTGTAATACAACTTTAGGTATATTTTAATGTAAATAATCGATACAATTGAAGACGGGATGATCTGTGTTCAATACAGGAGGAAAACAATGTGTAGCATGCTTTCTGGTCACGCGCCTCTAACACACAGTACACTTCACTCGAGCCAAATTCTGAACATGGCTACTTCTTCTTTTCTCAAAGGAAAAACCTCAACCAATTTCTAAAGACTGTTGACATCCAGTGGAAGCGATAGGATTCCCAATGAAAACCCATTGAAAAGAGAGTGACCTAAAAAACAAAACAAATCTGAATGGTTTGTTCTCGGGGTTTTGCCATGTCAAATAAGTTCTGTTATAGTCACAGACATGATTCAAACAGTTTTAGAAACCGTTTAGAAACTTTAGAATAATATGCATATAATAGCATCTGAGACTGAGGCAGTTTACTCTATCCCCTATCAGTCCCCTATCCATAAGAAGTTTTTAAGTAAAAATTGTAAGGAGAGTGGTTGGTCGGTGTGGATGGTTTGGTACATAATGCAACTCAGTGATTGCATTCTAATCTCATCATGGGAAACTTAAGCATTTTAGCTCATTTGCAACTACTTACTACTTTTTAGATACTTTGCAATTACTTAAAGCAGGTTAGCTAATCCTTCCCCTTTAACCTAATTCCTAACCCTAACATTAACCCTAACCCTTACCCCTACCCCTAACCCCTAGCCTAGCTAACATAAGCCACCTAGCTAACGTTAGTGTTAGCCACCTAGCTTACATAAGTCACAAGAAATTGGAATTCATAACATACTGTATCATACATATTGGAAATTCGTAACATATTGAAATTGCAATTTATAACATATCACACAAATTGTAATTCGTAACATATCATACAAAATGTATGATGGACATCCACAAATAAATACATACCATACATAATATATCATATTAATTTCAGTGTCCCTGTTTTTCATTTACTTTGTTACGTCTACCCCTGAGGCCAGGTTTGAGAAAAAGAGGGAGAGAAGAGTCTGAAAGAGTGCGAGAGAGAGAGGGAGATATCCTTTTTTAAGACTAAAAAGTAGAACATAAACACAGCTGGGTGTAATAAGAGCATTTATTGGCTGCATCTTAATTATTGCTGCCAAGAACTGTTTTATATATGAAAATGTGCAGTTGACTGATTATCTGAATCAACCAATGCTTTTCAAGGAGGATGTGTGCACTCAAAAACTTGGCAACAGAAACAAAACGTAAGAGTTGTATTCAAAGGCAGCACTGTGAGGGTAAGTTGGTGAAGGATCTGTTCAAACATACAGTTACAATGGTCTGTGGTGTACAGAGCGAATGTTACGTATTCAGATGTAGGATCTTAATTTATGCCAGTTTGCTATGGCAGGAACTAGAGGTCGACCGATTAATCGGAATGGTCGATTAATTAGGGCCGATTTCAAGTTTTCAGAACAATCAGTAATAGGCATTTTTGGACACCGATTGTGGCCGATTACATTGCACTCCACGAGGAGACTGCGTGACAGGCTGACTACCTGCTATGCGAGTGCAGCAAGGAGTCAAGGTAAGGTGCTAGCTAGCATTAAACTGATCTTATAAAAAACAATCAATCTTTACATAGTCACCAGTTAACTACACATGGTTGATGATATATATATATATATATATGCATATAATTGATGCAGTGCCTGTTAATTTATCATTGAATCACAGCCTACTTCGCCAAATGGGTGATTTAATAAGTGCATTTGCGAAAAAAGCATTGTTGCACCAATGTGTACCTAACCATCAATGCCTTTCTTAAAATCAATACACAAGTATAGATTTTTAAACCTACATATTTAGATAATATTACCTGCAAACATGAATTTTTTTTACCTGGTGCAATTGTGTCACTTCTCTTGCGTTCTGTACAAGTAGAGTCAGGGTATATGTCAGGGTATATGCAGCAGTTTGGGCCGCCTGGCTCGTTGCGAACTGTGTGAAAACCATTTCTTCCTAACATTGACCGTAATTAATTTGGCAGAATTTTACATAATTATGACATAACATTGAAGGTTGTGCAATGTAACAGCAATATTTAGACTTAAGTTTGCCACCCATTAGATAAAATACGTAACGTTTCCGTATTTCACTGAAAGAATAAACATTTTATTTTCGAAATTATAGTTTCCGGATTTTACCATATTACTGACCAAAGGCTTGTATTTCTGTGTGTTATTATATATTAATTAAGTCTATGATTTGACAGAGTAGTGGTAGGCTGACTGAGCGGTGGTAGGCAGCAGCCGGCTCGTAAGCATTCATTCAAACAGCACTGTCCTGCATTTGCCAGCAGCTCTTCGCTGTGCTTCAAGCATTGCGCTGTTTATGACTTCAAGCCAATCAACTCCCGAGATTAGGCTGGCAACACTAAAGTACCTATTAGAACATCCAATAGTCAAAGGTATATGACATACAAATGGTATAGAGAGAAATAGTCCTATAATAACTAATACCTAAAACTTATTACCTAGGAATATTGAAGAAGCATGATAAAAGGAACCACCAGCTTTCATATGTTCTGAGCAAGGAATTTAAACCTTAGCTTTTTTACATGGCACATATTGCACTTTTAATTTCTTCTCCAACACTTTGTTTTTGCATTAGTTAAACCAAAATGAACATGTTTCATTATCTGCTTGAGACTAAATTGATTTTATTGATGTATTATATTAAGTTAAAATAAGTGTTCATTCAATATTGTTGTAATTGTCATTATTACTAATATATATAAAAATCGGCCGATTAATCTGTATCGGCTTTTTTTGGTCCTCCAATAATCGGTATCGGTATTGGCGTTGAAAAATGATAATCGGTCGACCTCTAGCAGGAACATAATCCTGCAGCAACAGTAAAAAAAAGTAATTATTATGTGGATTATAATGAATAGACATTTATGTAGGGGTTGATACATTTTTCGTTAGGGCAAATCAAGTCTGACATTTCAAAGTGGAAATTACAAACTTTGGAAGCCTTTTTAAAACTCAAATATTCTCAGCAACAAAGTTGAATTTTTTTCTAGGCAAGTCAGTTAAGAACAAATTCTTATTTTCAATGACGGCGTAGGAGCAGTGGGTTAACTGCCTGTTTAGGGGCAGAACGACAGATTTGTACCTTGTCAGCTCTGAGATTTGAACTTGCAACTTTCCGGTTACTAGTCCAATGCTCTAACCACTAGGTTACCCTGCCGCCAGTCAACTGAAGATCCTACATCTGTATCATCACACCAAATTATGCAAGTATACTGAACTAAAATATAAATGCAGCCAACGTGTTGGTCCCATGTTTTATGAGCTGAAATAAAATGTTTCATGTACACTAAAGCTTATTTCTCTCAAATTTTGTGCACAAATTTGTTTACATCCCTGTTAGTGAGCATTTCTCCTTTCCCAAGATAATCGATCTACCGGAGAGATGAGGTATATCAAGAAGCTGATTGAACAGAATGATCATTACACAGGGGCACTTTGTGCTGTGGACAATAAAATACCACCCTAAAATGTTCAATTTTGCCACACAACACAATGCCACAGATGTCTCATGTTTTGAGGGAGAGTGCAATTGGCATGCTGACTGCAGGAATGTTCACTATAGCTGTAGCCAGAGACTTGAATGTTAATTTCTCTACCATAAGCCGCCTCCAACGTAACATATTGGTTTTCACCAGACATAATGGGACCCATCTCATCCAAAAAGGTGTCTCAAGATTGCAAAAAAGCACCTGGAAGCACCTGGACGCCTTGACTTATAAAAGGAACCTTGAATACCTTGTATCAGATAATTCTACAGGAGTATATCAAGCCATCCGTCTGTTAGCTGAAGTGCAGCTGGGTCATGCAGCAAGACAATGATCCAAAGCACACAATGCAAATGGCTAAAAAGCAACACATATGAAGTTTTGGACTGGTCATGTCCAGACCTAATCCCAATTGAGATGTTGAGGCAGGACTTGAAACGAGCAGTTCATGCTTCAAAACCCACAAATGTTGCTCAGTTTAAGCAGTTCTGCCTGGAAGAGTGGGCCAAAATTCCTCCACAGCGATGTGAGAGACTAATCAACAATTAGGGGAAGCGTTTGGTTGGAGTCATTGTAGCTAAAGGTGGCGGGGCAATGACTTTTTCACACAGTGGCATTGGGGTATGCATAATTTTGTTCATCAAATAAATTAAATAAGTATGTAATTGCTGTGTTATTTGTTCACTCAGGTCCATTTACATAATATTTGTTTTTGGTTGAAGATATAACATTCAGTATCAAAAACAGGCAAAAGTAGAGAAAATTAGAAAGGGGTCACATACCTTTTAACAGCAATGTATGTCGTTTCTATATCATGAACATAATTTGTGTTATAAGCAGTTTTAAGAGGACATGTCATAAGACATTTTGATTTCTTTACAGTATCATAACAAGCAGATTCTGAGCTTTCCAAAATACTTCTGTTCGCTAAATAACTCTCAGAATTGAAGATACTACCTCTCTTTCGATATATCACTTTTTCCAAGAATATCTGCTGTTCCTTTGCACTCCACATGTGAGCACAGGGCAGCAGATCACCTACACTAACATAAACTAATTAAAATGCTATTGTGTTCTTTTAAATAAATTAATTTTTCATATTCTAATGTTACCCAAGACCTTCATGAACACAACCAAATTATTATTCCTTCTGATAGCATATTTTAAATGTATTTATTAGACTGTCAGAATGTTGCAGTCAACATGACTGCTCATTGGCATGGTAAGGGGTGTAGCGAAGCCCGTCAGTTTAAGTGGATGTCAACCCCAATAATGTCCATGTCATCGTTACCAATCAACTGCAACACTTAAAAACGGCTTCAACTACCACCACCTATTTCTATAAGGCTAGCTATTCTACCAGCTTATACGAACGGGAGTTAGCATTTAGCAATCATTTTTTCTAAGCCCAAAAAAGGAAAACCTGAAATTATCCACCAAAAACAGCCAAATATATCCAAATAGGATTTTAGTGACCACATTTTGGGCCTATTGGAACACCTACATCATGACTGATTTTACGAATATCAACTTTGTAAGATCAGATTTTTGGAATGTGCGCCAATTAAGGTGTCCTTTTTCTATCCCCCTGTGTCTGAATTCCATTGATCTCTTTACCGCATCTACTGAGCATCGATGTCGTACTAATCTGTCATAGACATGAAAAATAATGACATTGTTGTTCTGTGGATCTCTGTGTATACATAGATTTGAGGAGGGAAACCGACTTGGAAATGAGGAATCTGTACAGTGTTGCATTATTAAACAAGACAAACATAACCACCATCTAGAGAACAACGTCTGGGTATGCTCTGCCTCATATTTAGAGTCTCTCTCGCTCTCTGATTGAGAAGCCAGCAGGCTATTGTTTTTAAATAATTGTTTTGTAGAATGTCAAAAGAGAGAGTCAGAGTTGATTATATATACAACTTTGGAATTGTCTAAAGCTGGTCTACACTCCACAGGAGAACCTCTCATAAAGCTCACACGCACACACGCAAACCACACACACGAGCATACACTACGTTTTAAGATACTAACAATCTAAATACAGACTGTACTGTGTCTCCAAAGTTTTCGTATTTCTCCAAGCGTGTAACTGCATGACAGCTGGCCTGTGGTTAACCCATGATATTCGGAGCATAACCTTACCCACAGGACCTCTGCCTCAATCACTGGTAGGGAGCAGAAGGAACTGGAGAATGTACAATTAGATAAGAGAAATTGATGTGACACCACATTCTATTAGTAACAGAGTTAACGTTGACAGATTTTCAGGTGCGTTCTTATACCTCATTTGTAAAATAAAGTCAGTTAATTACCGTTCATAAATGATATTTTTAATGAGACAGATGTTTTAAAGCACACATGTATTTTATGGTGTTTGTAAGAAATTGTGCTACTGCACTGTGGCTTAATTTTTTATTCGTTTTCTTGCATTTTTGTCTGAGCATGGCTTTGCATGCAGCCACAGCATCCTTTAAAGTGAAGGGAAATGGAGCATAATGGCATTTTGTACTTCTGACAAAAAAGCCCCCAACATGTCAGAAGGGTTTCTGGTCTGTGTTTTGGGGAGAGAAAAATATCACAGCACATATACAGTGTATAGTAACAGCTCTGTAGAGACGTGCGTGAAGCGTCCAACTGGGAGCCCAAACATCCCTTTTCTTATTTTTATGATGAAAGACTTCATTCATGGAGACGACCCATCTCTTCCAAAAGGTTGACTTAAGTTTGCCAGAAAGCACTTGGAGGCACCTGGATGATCATCATGACTCTTGGGAGAATGTTCTATGGACAGATTAGTCAAAAAAAAATATTTTTGGACGACATGGGTCCCATTATGCCTGGCGAAAACCAAACACTGCATTCCACAGTAAGAACCTTATACCAACGGTCAAGCATGGTGGTGGTAGTGTAATGATATGGGGATCCTCATGCAGCAAGATATTGATCCAAAACACACAATCATGTCTACGGTATCTAAGCCACTTAATAATGTTTACATATCTTACATTAATCATTACTCATCTCATATGTATAAATCATATTCTACACTATTCTAAGGTATCTTAGTCACATAATGTTTACATACATACAGTTGAAGTCATAAGTTTACATACACTTAGGTTGGAGTCATTAAAACTTGTTTTTCAACCACTCCACAAATTACTTGTTAACAAACTATAGTGTTGGCAAGTCGGTTACGACATCTACTCTGTTCATGAAACAAGTCATTTTTCCAGCAACGGTTTACAGACTGATTAATTCTCATGTAACTCCCTGTATCACAATTCCAGTGGTCAGAAGTTTACATACACTAAGTTTACTGTGCCTTTAAACAGCTTGGAAAATTACAGAAAATTATGTCATGGCTTTAGAAGCTTCTGATAGGATAATTGACATCCTTTGAGTCAATTGGCGGTGTACCTGTGGATGTATTTCAAGGCCTACCTTCAAACTCAGTGCCTCTTTGCTTGACATCATTGCAAAATCACAAGAAATCATCCAAGACCTACAAACAATTGTAGACCTCCACAAGTCTGGTTCATCATTGGGAGCAATTTCCAAATGCCTGAAGGTACCACATTCATCTGTACAAACAATAGTACGCAAGTATAAACGCCATGGGACCACACAGCCGTCATACCGCTCAGGAAGGAGACGTGTTCTGTCTCCTAGAGGTTAACGTACTTTGGTTGCGAAAAGTGCAAATCAATCCCAGAACAACAGCAAAGGACCTTGTGAAGATGCTGGAGGAAACAGGTACAAAAGTATCTATATTCACAGTAAAACGAGTCCTATATCAACATAACCTGAAAGGCCGCTCAGCATGGAAGAAGCTATTGCTCCAAAACCGCCATGAAAAAGCCAGACTACGGTTTGCAACTGCACATGGGGACAAGGATTGTACTTTTTGGAGAAATGTCCTCTGGTCTGATGAAACAAAAATAGAACTGTCCATAATAAAACTGTTAAAAATAATGTCTGTGAGTATAACAGAACTGATATGGCAGGCAAACACCTGAGGAAAATCCATCCAGGAAGTGGGATTTTTTTGATGTGGGTATTTTCAATTGAATGCCTATAGAGAATCAAATGGGTTAGGACCCAGATTGCAGTTCCTATGGCTTCCCCTAGATGTTAACAGTCTTTAGACATTGTTTCAGGCTTTTTTTCTGAAAAATGAAGAAGATTGAGACCTTTCTGTCAGTGGACTGAGGAAGAATGCAGTGCTGGTTTGCGCGTGTGACCGAGTGCGCGCCCTTCTTTGTTTTTCCTTTCTATCGAAGACACTATTGTCCGGTTGAAATATGATTGATTATTTAGACAATTGACAACCTGAAGATTAATTATAAACATCGTTTGACATGTTTCGACAAACTTTACCGGTACTATTAGCATGTATTCGTCTGCATGTTTTGACCGCCTTTGAGCCAGTGGATTACTGAACAAAACGTGCCAACAAAACTGAGTTTTTGGGATATAAAGAGGGACTTTATTGAACAAAACAGACATGTATTGTGTAGCTGCGACTCTTTTGACTGCAACCAGAAGAAGATCTTCAAAGGTAAGTGATTAACTTTATTGCTATTTCTGACTTTTGTAATTCCTTTACTTGTTTGTAAAATGTTTTTATGCTTTTGTAAGCGGGGCGTTGTCCTCAAATAATTGCATGGTATGCATTCGCCGTAAAGGCTTTTTGAAATCTGACAAAGCATCTGAATTACCAAGAAGTTCATCTTTAAGCCAATGTATAGTACTTGTATTTTTATGAATGTTTATTATGACTATTTCTGTATTTTGAATTTGGCGCTCTGCAATTTCACCGGATGTTGTTGAGTTAGGTCGCTAGCGGAACGCCTGTGCCAGAAAGGATGTCACTTGTTAGATATTATTGCACCATTGAAGCTAGAAGTACAAGCATTTCACTACACCCGCAATAACATCTGCTAATCACATGCATGTGACCAATAACATTTGATTACTTGACATGAAAAATTTACTTGAATTATTGCTCAAAAAGCAACAATTTGAAGTTTAGACCTAATCCCAATTGAGATGTTGTGGAAGGACTTGAAATGTGCAGTTCATGCTTGAAAACCCACAAATGCCCTTGAGTTAAAGCAGTGCTGCATGGAAGAGTGGACCAAAATTCCTCCACAGCAATGTGAGAGACTGATCAATAACGACAGAAAGCATTTGGTTGGTTTTCATAACAGCTAAAAGTGACACAACCAGTTACTTGGATAGTGCTTGGGCTCTCATCGAAGAGAGAAGTTTGTTCGGCTCATCTAGCTAATCCTTGCTTGACATTAGCATAGTGTAAGGGGGCAATTACTTCTTCACACAGGGGCATCGGGTGTTGCATAACTTTGTTTATGGAATAAATTAAATAAGTATGTTATTGTTGTGTTATTTATTAATTCAGGTTCCCTTTATCTAATATTAGGCTTTGGTTGAAGCTCTGATAACATTCAGTATCAAAAATATGCAAATGTAGAGAAAATTAGAAAGAGGATAAATACTTTTCCCCAGCACTGTAAGTGTGAAACATTGCACTGGGTACATGTTACATGAAATGCAATACACATGACATAGCTTAAAGAAACTACACGAAGGAACATATATATTTGCTCCTTTGCACTTTATAATGGAGTGCAATGGAGCAGAATGTTACGTTTTCTCTTTTCAAAACTGGTTGAATGGTTCAATTTACATTGTAGGTACCTGAAACTTACCACAATTTACCACACATGAACCAGAACCCCTTACTTCCAACCAAATGAATTAGAATTTTCAATAATTTAGTGCAGGCTCTTTTTGACTTTGAAGTCAAAAATCTTAATTTCAGTTTAGATTTGTTTTCTTTCTTGATTCTGTGCAGCTGTAAATCAAACAAATAACACATTTCATCAAATTTCAACTTATATTAGAAATAGTGAATAATGCAAGGGTGCCAATATATTTGACCACATCTTTATATTAGTAGTCAGTTACTAATAGCAAATACTGTTACTTAGGGTTACAAAATTCCGGTAACTTTCCCAAAATGTTTTGGTTTTCTCTTTCTGGAATCAGGATGGAATAATCAGGAAATATGGGAATTGTCCAACTGTGATTTCTGGAAAACCTGGTAATTTTGGGGAAGTTACCGGAAATGTGCAACCTTACTGAAGTCCAGCTCAATGGATCTGAACAGAACATACTCCAATAAAGTGCCAGAACAATGTTGTCCACACAGCACAGCCACAGACCCACACACCTTTCAACATGTGGGGAGCCTTGGAGGCATTCAGCAGCCTAGTCCAGTCTGGACACAGAGTCACAGGATACTCCCCTTTCATCTCCTGTCACATGTCACCTCTGCACACACCCTCACCCCTCCATGCCCACTCTCTGTACCCCTACTACTTCTCTGACGTCTGAACTTCCTCTCCTCATCAACTCTCGACTCCCCAACCACCATGGCATGACCGGCCAGTGGGTTACACTCCTGACCCACCATTTAGGAAACACTGGATTAAATAAAGGACTGAATTCTGATTGAAAAAGAAATAGAAGCAGCACCTGCAGAGCTGCAGTATAGAAAGTCTCCTTTGTCTGTCTAAAGGGCGGAGTGGAGTGGGTAAGGGCGTAAGTGGAGTGGGTATGAACCCTATTTGAACAAGAAGGTAGGGTCACTGAGCGTAGGGTATACCACTGTGGATTCAGCTGTATCCTCAGTCCAGAATGGATAAGACCCAGTTCATTGGCATTTTGGTCATAGAGAGCGAGAACCGGCCCACATCTACAGACTGATACAAGCATGCACGCACGCACACACACACACACACAAGCGCGTTCACCCAAGGGGCAGGAAATGGCTCTGGAAATGCATTTAGGATTTGCGGAACCAGCGAGTGTTGATTTTACATGAGCTTGAGTCAGGGGTCTGCTGGAAGGTTTGTAAGTGTGTGTGTGTGTGTGTGTGTCTCTACATACCGTTTGTACACTGAACAAAAATATAAATACAATGTTTGCAATGTACACTGTACACTGCACAGATCTGCTAGCTAGGCTGCTGAATATTGCCACCAAATATTCAATGACATTCTAATCTGCCTCCCTGCTAGGATGTGACTGTCTGGAGCTTTTGGTGAAAAACCTATACATGGAGTCTCTGGTACACTGCCATGTCCTATGAGAAGTTGGTATGTGATTGAGCCAATAACTTGATGGTAACTTAGCAATAACTAATAATAACTTAGTTCTCATTGCAGGGAAAGAGGGATTTCCTGTACTCTAGTTGATTATGGAAGGGATGCCTGTCATATTGTTCATGAATCATAGATATTGTCGACAAAACCACAGTCTTACCACTTAAAACAATACTATAGTATACCTTGGTATAAATACTCAATCACATACTGGGTGGTTCGAGCCCTGAATGCTAATTGGCTGACTGACAGCCGTGGTATATCAGACTGTATACCACGGGTGTGACAAAACATTTATTTTTACTGTTCTAATTATGTTGGTAACCAGTTTATAATAGCAATAAGGCATGAGGGGTTGTGGTATATGGCCAATATACCACAGCTAAGAGCTGTTCTTATGCACGACGCATCGCGGAGGGTCTGGTCACAGCCCTTAGCCATTGTATATTGGCCATATACCGCAAACCCCCGAGGTGCCTTATTGCTATTATAAACTGGTTACCAATGTAATTAGAGATTAAGTATACTATGATATAAATACTATAGTATCACTGTAGTGTTTTGCAGACTTTACTGTTGTATTCACTGCAGTACTTTTGCGGACGTTCATTGAATACTGTAGTATTAACTCTAGTATACTGTAGTATTTACAGCTAGCTATAGTATAAATAGTGTAGTTTAAGAAAACTGTAGTATATGCTGTGGTATTCATTGTAATGTTTTTGCTGACATTACTCTGACATTGAAGTTGGGGGCTTTCTCCTTGAGGAAACCTACTGGAGAAACACTAAAAGAGAACATTTCCCATAACCTGTAGGTAGGTAGGACTGGGGTCTGAACGGGGAGTTCAGAGCTTCTGCTCTTTTCTATAACCTGTAGGGAACACAATATATGGTCTATACTTGGAATGTAGGTTTCTCACTTATGTGTAGCACAAATTGAGAATGGGGAATGGGAATGGGCAGGTTAAATGCAAGTTAAATACTGTAGTATTTACTATAGTTAAAAAAGGGTGCACACATGTACTCACCCCTGAAAAAGCCTGGAGGTATTCAGACCACACACAGAGCAGAGCAGAGTTCTCTCTCTCTCTCTCTCTCTCTCTCTCTCTCTCTCTCTCTCTCTCTCTCTCTCTCTCTCTCTCTCTCTCTCTCCCTCTCTCTGGTTGAACATGCTGAAATGAACGCTTCAGGGCCCATCACTAACTACAATAGTTCTACCCATGTGACCACCCACACAGGACGAAGGATGTTGTTCTTTTTTATCCACGCCTCCAGTGTTCTCATGTCCTGAGAAGAGAACTAAATCATCCCGCTGCCATTGCATTTTTATGCCAAAGAACAGCACATAGAGAGAAGGAGATGTGTTTGCATTTGTGGGCTAGGCATTGACTGTAGGCCTACATACGCATATAGTTTGGTGACTGAGGGAGGAAGGCAATGGCTTGTTGAGGTGATTCCCTCTAGTGGCTATATGGGATAAGTAAAGAAAATGAAGCGCGCTGTATAAGGATTTCAGTTATTGGAGTGCGCAGGGCCAGAAAACCATACAACTTACATATTCTAATGTAAAGAATTGTTGATTATCACAGTGGATGTTTTGTTATCACCCTATAGTCAAATTGATCTGAGGGATTGTAAAATACTATTGAACTTGTATTGCTTGAATTGACATGACAGAATGTATTGGATAAGAGGAGTGTCGTGTTGGATAAGGAGTGTCGTGTTGGATAAGAGTGTCGTGTTGAATAAGGACTTTCGTGTTGGATAAGGAGTGTCGTGTTGGATAAGGAGTGTCGTGTTGGATAAGGAGTGTCGTGTTGGATAAGGAGTGTCGTGTTGGATAAGGAGTGTCGTGTTGGGGGGTTTCTGCATGTCAGAAGGGGATTTGCTGTCTAGACCACGCATCGAAAGACAGACAGACAGCGAGAGAGGGAGAAATAGAAAGAGAGAGATATTGAGAGAAAGACAGGGGAGGAAGAGAACGACATCAGGGGTGAAATCAGGTACATCTGCTCATATTAGTGAAGTTCCCTGGTATGGGAACAGAGAGAGAGAGAGTGAAAGAGAAATAGCTGGGCACACACTGGTTGAATCAACGTTGTTTTCATGTTGTTTCAATTAAATGATGATGAACCAACGTGGAGTAGACGTTGAATTGATGTCTGTCCCCAGTGGGAGAGAGAAAAGAAGGAAGCATGAGACGTAAGAGGAGTCTTGAGGGTCAATGGTGACTTGAGGACATGGAGTGTGTGTGACTTTGAAGTGGTGAGTTCAGATGTGAAGCCATCCCACCAGCACAACATTTAATTGATAGGTCCCATTCATTTGGAAGTCCAAGTCGCCCAAGTCACACAGATGTAGGATCTTAATATGATCACCCTGTTGCAGGAGAACTTTCCTGCAATTCAAATCAAACCAAATCAAATGTATTTGTCACATACACATGGTTAGCAGATGTTAATGCAAGTGTAGCGAAATGCTTGTGCTTCTAGTTCCGACCATGCAGTAATATCTAACAAGTAATATAACCTAACAATTTCACAACAACTACCTTATACACACAAGTGTAAAGGAATGAATACGAATATGTACATATAAATATATAAATTAGTGATCGTTGAACGGCATAGGCAAGATGCAGTAGGTGAGTACTGTATATACAGTACATATGAGATGAGTAATGTAGGGTATGAAAACGTTATATGAAGTGGCATTGTTTAAAGTGGCTAGTGATACATTACATCAAGATGGCAAGATGCAGTAGATGGTATAGCGTACAGTATATACATATGAGATGAGTAATGTAGGGTAGGAAAACATTATATAAAGTGGCTAGTGATAAGTTGATTACATCAATTTTTCCATTATTAAAGTGGCTAGAGTATGTTGGCAGCAGCCACTCAATGTTAGTAATGGCTGTTTAACAGTCTGATGGCCTTGAGATAGAAGCTGTTTTTCAGTCTCTCGGTCCCAGCTTTGATGCACCTGTACTGACCTCGCCTTCTGGATGATAGCGGGGTGAACAGGCAGTGGCTCGGGTGGTTGTTGTCGTTGATGACCTTTTTGGCCTTCCTGTGACATCGGGTGGTGTAGGTGTCATGGAGGGCAGGTAGTTTGCACCCGGTGATGCGTTGTGCAGACCTCACTACCCTCTGGAGAGCCTTCCGGTTATGGGCGGAGCAGCTGCTGTAGCAGGCGGTGGTACCGCCCGACAGGATGCTCTCGATTGTGCATCTGTAAAAGTTTGTGAGTGCTTTTGGTGACAAGCCAAATTTCTTCAGCCTTCTGAGGTTGAAGAGGCGCTGCTGTGCTGTCTGTTTGTCCGTGATGTGTACGCCGAGGAACTGAAAATGCTCCTCGGCGATGTGTACGCTCAGGAAATGTAAAACGTGTAGTATATTTGAGGTTTGAAAAGGCTTCTGAAGTTTGTGATTTCCATTTTGAAATGTCAGACTCCTACAAAAATAAATAATAATCCACATAATAATTCATAAATCATACATAACTGTCTATTTATTATAATCCACATAATAATTAAAAACTGTTACTGTTGCTGCAAGATTATTTCCCTGCTGTAGCAAACTGGCTCAAATTAACATGCTACATCTGTATGTTAGGAAATAAGAGTGTTTTTTTGGCTTAATTACAAAGAATTACTAAGATTTCTGCTTACAGTACTGAAAGGTGTTCAAATGTACGCTATATGCAAAACAAACTTGATCATGATTGTTAAAGTGTGCATTTAATACATTTCAATATCTAGTTTCCTTTTCATGTATAAGTGGTAATTGTATTACCCTGACTGAGCTGTATGAATATGATGTAACGAGATGCTAGGGAAATCAGCAGATGAAGGATTTGTGTCATGCTTAACGTTGACAAGAAACAAATACCAACTTCTACCAGCCTAAATGTTAATTCCTACAGGTCTATAGACTACAAGTCAGTCACGCACATGTAATAGTTTTGATTCAAAGTGCTCAACAGGTGCTATTATGCTTCTGCTTGTGTAACTAACACTAGCAAACAAATCTCTGCATCCAGAACTCCTCTTTCTTCGGATAGACGCAGGCTTTCATAAGGGTGCTCCAGTATATCTGTCAACACAGGGTCCCAACACTACAGTCCATATTTGTACACTGTTTATTTGCTCTGAGCTCAGAGATCCTTAACCAAGAAATAGTGCCTCTACCTCTCTATTTATTTCCTTAGCTCTCTCTCTCTCGCTCTTCTCGTCTCATTCTTGCTATCTGTCCTCTTCATTTTCTCTCTCTTTCTCTCCAATACCAAGTCTCAGGAAAAATCAATTCTTTATTACATAACCTAAGGAGATTAAACAGGATCTTAAGCACTAACAAATTTGTAACATAACATACGAATTGCAGAGGGAATATGTATATACAGTGGGGAGAACAAGTATTTGATACACTGACGATTTTGCAGGTTTTCCTACTTACAAAGCATGCAGAGGTCTGTAATTTTTTATCATAGGTACACGTCAACTGTGAGAGACGGAATCTAAAACAAAAATCCAGAAAATCACATTGTATGATTTTTCAGTAATTAATTTGCATTTTATTGCATGACACAAGTATTAGATCAACTACCAGTAAGAATTCCGGCTCTCACAGACCTGTTAGTCTTTCTTTAAGAAGCCCTCCTGTTCTCCACTCATTACCTGTATTAACTGCACTAGTTTGAACTCGTTACCTGTATAAAAGACACCTGTCCACACACTCAATCAAACAGACTCCAACCTCTCCACAATGGCCAAGACCAGCGAGCTGTGTAAGGACATCAGGGATAAAAATGTAGACCTGCACAAGGCTGGGATGGGCTAAAGGACAATAGGCAAGCAGCTTGGTGAGAAGGCAACAACTGTTGGCGCAATTATTAGAAAATGGAAGAAGTTCAAGATGACGGTAAATCACCCTCGGTCTGGGGCTCCATGCAAGATCTCACCTTGTGGGGCATCAATGATCATGAGGAAGGTGAGGGATCAGCCCAGAACTACACAGCAGGACCTGGTCAATGACCTGAAGAGAGCTGGGACCACAGTCTCAAAGAAAACCATTAGTAACACACTACGGCGTCATGGATTAAAATCCTGCAGTGCACGCAAGGTCCCCCTGCTCAAGCCAGCGCAAGTCCAGGCCTGTCTGAAGTTTGCCAATGACCATATGGATGATCCAGAGGAGGAATGGGAGAAGGTCATGTGGTCTGATGAGACAAAAATATACCTTTTTGGTCTAAACTCCACTCGCCGTGTTTGGAGGAAGAAGAAGGATGAGTACAACCCCAAGAACGGCATCCCAACCGTGAAGCATGGAGGTGGAAACATCATTCTTTGGGGATGCTTTTCTGCAAATGGGACAGGATGACTGCACCGTATTGAGGGGAGGATGGATGAGGCCATGTATCTTGAGGTCTTGGCCAACAACCTCCTTCACTCAGTAAGAGCATTGAAGATGGGTCGTGGCTGGGTCTTCCAGCATGACAACGACCCGAAACACACAGCCAGGGCAACTAAGGAGTGGCTCCGTAAGAAGCATCTCAAGGTCCTGGAGTGGCCTAGCCAGTCTCCAGACTGAAAATCTTTGGAGGGAGCTGAAAGTCCTTATTGCCCAGCGACAGCCCTGAAACCTGAAGGATCTGGAGAAGGTCTATATGGAGTAGTGGGCCAAAATCCCTGCTGCAGTGTGTGCAAACCTGGTCAAGAACTACAGGAAACGTATGATCTCTGTAATTGCAAACAAAGGTTTCTGTACCAAATGTTAAGTTCTGCTTTTCTGATGTATCAAATACTTATGTCATGCAATAAAATGCAAATGAATTACTTAAAAATCATACAATGTAATTTTCAGGATTTTTGTTTTAGATTCCGTCTCTCACAGTTGAAGTGTACCTATGATAAAAATGACAGACCTCTACATGCTTTGTAAGTAGGAAAACCTGCAAAATCGGCAGTGTATCAAATACTTGTTCTCCCCACTGTATGTGTATACATATATATTTTGCGGGATTTAACATATCATACAAAATGGATGACGTTTCAGGGGCCCGTTTTGGCTCGTGAGCGCTACTTAAAAAATGACTGGCTGAAATTATACAAAACATTTATACCACATTTCCATACAAAACAACCTTCCATGTGAAAGGATGGTCGTATTGGATGCACCATTTTGAATGTTCCATGAATGGAATTTGGTATATTGCTCTATATTCTCATTCTTATTCTATGGTTAGGAGTGATGCAAGGAGAACCAGGGTCTGCTGGTAGGCAAACCAAAACTTCCAACATCCCATCGGTATTCACAAACAGCATTCAAACATGCACTGTATTGCTACATTTCCCTTAGGAGAGATCATCCCCCAAACACAGGCCCACTTCTGTGATTCACGGTAAAAGTTTCCAGCAGTGGGGGTACAGTAGGCTATACCCATGAAGGATGAAGCAATGTGTGCTAAATGGTCCATACGGCTGGGCTTGGATTGGACCAGTTAGCCCCTCTGGACCCCAGATGGAGAATATGTGTATGCTGCACGCATGGACGCATGGCCTCACCCATAGTATGACTACTCCCCACCGGAGAACATCTCATAGAATACCCACATGTAAGCAAACACACTCACTCACATAAACTTACATACACGGCACGTACACACTCACACACATTACTGCACCCACACCCTCAGACAAACGTAATTTACTTGGTTACGTAAGAAAGGTAAACTGACAATATTCTTCCTCTATGTTTCCTCTATGATAAGAAATGATACAATCCCAGGCAGTCACCTTGTTTTTTTCCCTTTTCCCCTCAGTGTGCAGCAGAAGGGCAGAGAGACATAATTGTCTGAGAAACAGGCATCCAGCTCTGCTGAGCCGGTACTTTTGTGTGGTCTCATTGTTGGGAAGTCCAGTCATGCAGCTCTTTGTTTCCTTGTTAAAACGCATGCTGGGCTTTGGGAGGGAATGGGGGCATCGGGGGGTCCGGACCAGCAGCCAGATACAGTTGAAGTCGGAAGTTTACATACACTTAGGTTGAAGTCATTAAAACTTGTTATTCAACCACTCCACAAATTTCTTGTTAACAAACTATAGTGTTGGCAAATCGGTTAGGACATCTACTTTGTGCAAGACACAAGTCATTTTTTCATCAATTGTTTACAGACAGATTATTTCACTTATAATTCACAGTATCACAATTCCAGTGGGTCAGAAGTTTACATACACTGAGTTGACTGTGCCTTTAAACAGCTTGGAAAGTTCCAGTAAAGGATGTCATGGCTTTAGAAGCTTCTGATAGGCTAATTCGCGGTGTACCTGTTGATGTATTTCAAGGCCAGCCTTCAAACTCAGTGCATCTTTGCTTGACATCATGAAAAAGTCCAAATAAATCAGCCAAGACCTCAGATTTTTTTTATAGACGTCCACAAGTCTGGTTCATCCAAATGCCTGGAGGTACCACATTCATCTGTACAAACAATAGTACGCAAGTATAAACACCATGGGACCACGCAGCCGTCATACCGCTCAGGAAGGAGACACGTACAAGTAAACAAGTACAAAAGTACAAAAGTATCTATATCCACAACAAGTACAAAAGTATCTATATCCAAGTACAAAAGTACAAAACAAGTACAAAAGTATCTATATCCACAACGAGTCCTATATCGACACAACCTGAAAGGCCTCTCAGCACGGAAGAAGCAACTGCTCCAAATCCGCCATAAAAAAAGCCAGACTACGGTTTGCATACTTAGGTAGCCTGTTTTCCTATTTTGAGTTGTTGGTGATTGTTTTCTGTTGTGTGTCTGCACCAGACAGAACTGTTACGGTTTCGTTCGTTCAAGTTGTTATTTTTGTTATTTCTGTGTTCATTAAATAAATATGGACACATACCACGCTGCACCTTGGTCCTATCCTTCCTACTCCTCCTCAGACGACGAAGATATTCGTTACAGTGGGAAGCTTGTGGAAGGCTACCCGAAACGTTTGACCCAAGTTAAACTATTTAAATGCAATGCTACCAAATACTAATTGAGTGTATGTAAACTTCTGACCCACTGGGAATGTGATTAAAGAAATAAAAGCTGAAATAAATCATTCTCTCTACTATTATTCTGACATTTCACATTCTTAAAATAAATGGTGTTCCTAACTGACCTAAGACAGGGAATTTTTACTAGGATTAAATGTCAAGAATGGTGGAAAACTAAGTTTAAATGTATAAGTTTAAATTCCAACACCAAGCACTGTGCCTATACATGCCTGATGGGTTGGGTTGGGGTGATGGGGATGTGGGGGCACTGCCCAGGAGAAGAGAAAGAGGGAGATTTTTTAGCTTTTGTTTGCTGCAGTCTTATGCTTTTGTTGTTGGCCAATGAATCAGCTGTTTCATGAGGCCCATGAAGGCTTTGACACACACACACACACACACACACACACACACACACACACACACACACACACACACACACACACACACACACACACACACACACACACACACACACACACACACAGACTGTCTGTTCCACTTTCTGGTTGACCTGCTTATTGCGGCTCGGGTGGAGACACCAAAGACTCCTCTATGCTGAAGCAGTGTAATGAGTGGAGGGTTGGTAGTAGATACGTTGGCAGTGTAATGAGTGGAGGGTTGGTAGTAGATACGTTGGCAGTGTAATGAGTGGAGGGTTGGTAGTAGATACGTTGGCAGTGTAATGAGTGGAGGGTTGGTAGTAGATACGTTGGCAGTGTAATGAGTGGAGGGTTGGTAGTAGATACGCTGGCAGTGTAATGAGTGGAGGGTTGGTAGTAGATACGTTGGCAGTGTAATGAGTGGAGGGTTGGTAGTAGATACGTTGGCAGTGTAATGAGTGGAGGGTTGGTAGTAGATACGTTGGCAGTGTAATGAGTGGAGGGTTGGTAGTAGATACGTTGGCAGTGTAATGAGTGGAGGGTTGGTAGTAGATACGTTGGCAGTGTAATGAGTGGAGGGTTGGTAGTAGATACGCTGGCAGTGTAATGAGTGGAGGGTTGGTAGTAGATACGTTGGCAGTGTAATGAGTGGAGGGTTGGTAGTAGATACGTTGGCAGTGTAATGAGTGGAGGGTTGGTAGTAGATACGTTGGCAGTGTAATGAGTGGAGGGTTGGTAGTAGATACGTTGGCAGTGTAATGAGTGGAGGGTTGGTAGTAGATACGTTGGCAGTGTAATGAGTGGAGGGTTGGTAGTAGGTGCGTTGGCAGTGTAATGAGTGGAGGGTTGGTAGTAGATACGTTGGCAGTGTAATGAGGATTGGTAGAACATTTAGAGAATGTTTACTGGAAGATGTTCTGAATGTTCCTTTCAAGTGTGCGTGGTTGGTTGTCTAAATTAGTGCCTCCGTGAGAGAGAGAAAGTGAGAGAAAGAGAGAGAGAGAGGGCGAGAGAGTGAGTGAGAAAGAGAGGGCGAGAGAGAGAAACTGGTTTGGATTCAAGCAGCTTGGAATCAATTCAAGTTTTGTCCAACTTAATTAAGAATCATGGCAGCACCGTATTTGTCTCCAGCTTCACTGTATAGAAGCTATTTACAATAGCAATCATTGGATTTGTTTATACTGAATATAAAGATATTCAAGACAAGACTATAGTTACCATTGAGTGACTATCAATCTCCTAAATCATGTGAATAGGGTGTAGTTGAAACGAACCCTGGATTATTTAGGATATTAAGAAAAGGAATGACTGTGGGTTGTTGGCATGAATTTGTCCCAATCTCAACCTCTCAAGCCCTGTTGCAGCTTGTGGTTTTCTCTGGGTCTGTACTTTCCCAGGTTAATAATTAAGATGTGAAATAGCTTGCAAAGTCAACCATTCACAGGTCAATTTCTGTGATATCAGTTAATCAGCAAATACAATATCAGAAGAGAAAGTTGTCTCACACATGTTGTATCCCAGAAAGCTACACCAGCCAACCATCTACAGGATATGCCAGACCAGATCCATGGAATCTTTCACACAAGTTATTATGGTTCAGTTCTTAACCATCTACAGGATATGCCAGACCAGATCCATGGAATCTTTCACACAAGTTATTGTGGTTCAGTTCTTAACCATCTACAGGATATGCCAGACCAGATCCATGGAATCTTTCACACAAGTTATTGTGGTTCAGTTCTTAACCATCTACAGGATATGCCAGACCAGATCCATGGAATCTTTCACACAAGTTATTGTGGTTCAGTTCTTAACCATCTACAGGATATGCCAGACCAGATCCATGGAATCTTTCACACAAGTTATTGTGGTTCAGTTCTTAACCATCTACAGGATATGCCAGACCAGATCCATGGAATCTTTCACACAAGTTATTATGGTTCAGTTGTTAACCATCTACAGGATATGCCAGACCAGATCCATGGAATCTTTCACACAAGTTATTATGGTTCAGTTGTTAACCATCTACAGGATATGCCAGACCAGATCCATGGAATCTTTCACACAAGTTATTATGGTTCAGTTGTTAAACATCTACAGCTGCTCTCATACAATTACAATATGATGTTAGGGCTACTGCAGCTATGTAAAGTGATGAAAGAAGAGGAGATGTAGAGAGAGAGAGAGAGAGCAGTGAGGACTGTTATGATTCAAGCGTCTTGATTCAAATGTAACTTGTTTATATTAGACATGATTGCACAGTGGAAAGATGGAAGAGCAACAGGAGGATAGATAGACACACTGTCCATGAGGTCATGTGAATCCAACTGTGTATAAACCAACATTCAACAAGTAGACACATTCTCACACCATGAAGTACTTACAAATCTAATGAAGAGGGAATAGCAAAGGGAAAGAAAAAACATGAAATATCATCCTCATTTTCCATTTCTGCAATCAATGGTTATGGAAACTGCCATTTTTGGCATGGCTGTAATTGGTTTTGGCCCATGTTGGGCCCAGTGATTCATGGGAGGAACACAGATGGAGCGTTTCCTAAACCCCTGAGAAGTACAAATCTCCCATTCAGGTCTTAGACTCTCCTGCATCTGATTATAACTTACAACAGACGTCCGGATAATGTCCGCTCCCAACATGGTGTTGAATCCAGTCCTGTTGTTGATGTAATTAAACCCTTATACTTAGGGACAGATCAACATTTGCTGAGGTGTGGTCCAACTCAAGGTGTCATAAAAATAAATGCACCCCCCCCCCCCCCACAATAAAAAATATTTTCACATGACCCACCCCTTGTTCTGTACAATAAATGGAATACCCTCCCCCCTCATATAATTAACTCAAAATAATGTTTACGACAAAAATGACAACTGTAGCAACCCTGTATTTATAAACATGGATATCGACTTTGCCACTTCAGCATGCTTTGGTGGCACAGTCGATGCCACACAGGGCTAGGGGACAGAAGGTTTTGGGTTCGCCAACCACCACAGAGGAGCTCACTCTCCCTGCCTGTTTCATTACTTCACGATCAGAGCTGGCTGCAGAAAATGACCAGCTAGTGGGAAATCCTATTCTCAACATTTTGATGCCATATTTATAATTATTTACAATATATGTAACAAATGTTCAGGTTTCTGTACCAATGCACAACACAACCAATAAACAAAGCATACCAACTTCAGGCACTTCAATGTCATGGTTTGCCTTTTTAAACCCCCAGTAAATAGACTATGTCAATCTCTACAAATACATCCCTCCATCCCTCCCAAGGCAAAAGGTGAGACCCAAATTCAGACACAGGAGGCGGATGGTTGGAGGCTTACAATGTTAATTAATCCAAAGGGGTAGGCAAGAGAATTGTCATGGACAGGCAAAAAGGTCAAAACCAGATCTGAGTCCAGGTGGTACAGAGTGGCAGATAGGCTCGTGGTCAAGGCAGTCAGAATGGTCAGACAGGCAGAATGGTCAGACAGGCAGGTACAAAGTCCAGAAACAGGCAAAGGGTGAACTCTGGGTAATTATCCCTCGCCGAGTCCGGACCATTCCACACTGCGTTGGCCCACTCGAGGGCTCGCCCAGTCAAGCAGGAGACGAGGGCGCTCACGCTCTCCTCTCCGGAGGGAGCAGGACGCACGGTAGCCAGGTATAGTTCCAGTTGGAGAAGGAAACCCTGGCACCCAGCCGCCGTTCCGTCATACTCCCGTGGGAGCGTCAGCCGAAGAGCCCCGGAGCCAGATGTGGTCGCAGGAACAGGAGGTGCAGAAGAAGGGGGTGCTGGAGATGAGGTGGGAAGGCCACTCCTCTCCCATCGATCCATCCTCTCCATCATTTGGTCCATGGCCGAACCAATCCGGTGAAGCACGCTGGTGTGATGGAGGACCCTCTCTTCCATCGATGGGAGAGGAGACGGGCTGCTCCTGCTGATTCCATTGAACTGGTGCGGGATTCTGTCACGAATTACTAAGGTGGGTGAAATCAGGCGCAGAGAGCAGGTTTCAGTTACTTGTCAGTTTATTCTCCGGCGCACAAACGAGGGTCACGCCAACACACAAGGCGAATAAAATACCCAGCCCTAACACAGGACCAAAATAGTCCGGAGAATAAAACACACGAAAAACCACCATATAACAGGATAACAAAAACAATCCCGCACAAAACAAGGGCGGGACAACCTACTATATATAAGGACGCTAATTAAACTAAAATACACACAGGTGAAACTAATAAGACAAAACCAACAGACAAACGAAAAAGGGATCAGTAGTGGCTAGTAGGACGGTGACGACGACCGCCGAGCACCGCCCGAACAGGCAGGGGAGCCAACTTCGGCGGAAGTCGTGACAATATGCATTCAGATCCGACCTGCCACAGCCAGCGAAATCAATAAACGAGGGATGTTGGCCAAATATCCCACAACTATGTGTCCTTAAGAACAACTATAACAAATGACAAAAACACTATTCCTTGTGTAGCATATGCAAAGCTTTATTTAATTTTTTATTGGTTTTTAGGCTACTTTCCTAAAATTATAATTTTCCACCTCACGTTTCAGCTCTCAGAGATTTGAGTAAATGTATCAGGGTATTGCATGAGCAGGACTATAGTTAGGCGTCCACTGTATGATATTAATATTTTAATAAATAATTTTACACACAATTGGGTTGACGTCAGGTGGTTGTGGAGGCCAGGTAATCTGATGCAGCACTCCATCACTCTCCTCCTTGGTCAAGTAGCTCTTATACAGCTTGGAGGTGTATTTTGGGTCATTGTCTTGTTGAAACACAAATGATAGTACCACTAAACGCAAACCAAATTGGATGGCTTATCGCTGCAGAATTCTGTGGTAGCCATGCTGGTTAAATGTGCCTTGAATTCTAAATAAATCACAGACAGTGTCACCAGAAAAGCACCCCCACACCATCACACCTCCTCCTCCAAGCTTCACGATGGGAACCACACATCCGGATATCATCCGTTCACCGACTCTGCATCTCACAAAGACACACAGCAGTTGGAACCAAAAATCTCAATCTCATCATACCAAAGGATAGATTTCCACTAGTCTAATGTCCATTGCTCGTGTTTCTTGGCCCAAGCAAGTCTCTTCTTATTATTGGTGTCCTTTAGTTGTGGTTTCTTTGCAGAAATTCAACCATGTAGGCCTGATTCACGCAGTCTCCTCTGAACAATTGATTTTAAGATGTGTCTGTTACTTGAACTCTGTGAAGCATTTATTTGGGCTGCAATCTGAGGGGCAGTTAACTCTAATGAACTTATCCTCTGCAGCAGAGGTAACTCTGGGTCTTCATTTCCTGTGGCGGTCCTCATGAGAGTCAGTTTCATCATAGCGCTTGATGGTTTTTGTGACTGCACTTGAAGAAAAGTTCTTGAAATTTTCCGTGTTGACTGATCTTCATGTCAGTAATGATGAAGAGGACTTCAGTAATGATGACTATTGTTTCTCTTTGCTTATTTGAGCTGTTCTTGCCATAATATGGACTTGATCTCTTACCAAAGAGGGCTATCTTCTGTATTCCCCCCTACCTTGTCACAACACAACTGATTGGCTCAAACGCATTATGAAGGAAATAAATTCCACAAATGAACTTTTAACAAGACACACCTGTTAATTGAAATGCATTCCAGGTGACTACCTCATGAAGCTGGTTGAGAGAATGCCAAGAGTGTGCAAAGCTGTCATCAAGGCAAAGGGTTGCTACTTTGAAGAATCTGAAATAGAAAATATGTTTAATTTGTTTAAAAAAAATTGGTTACTACATGATTCCATATGTGTTGTTTCATAGTTTTGATGTCTTCACTATTATTCTACAACGTAGAAAATAGTTTAAAAAAAATCTAAATGGAATGAGTAGGTGTGTCCAAACTTTTGACTGGTTCAGTATATATAGAAAGAATCTCACTTTTCAGACTGGCAGTACATTCTAGTCTGAAAATGTACGTACGTAGACGGAGAGTTTCTAAGTGTTACTTTATAAACCAGAAGCCAGAGAGTGGGTGGGTGAGAGAAAATACAGTTAAAAAAACAGTTTGGGAAAAATGAAGAAGAAATGTCTCTCCTTGGGTGGGTTATGGTCCGATTACCCAGAGTGAAATAACTGTTGTCTATCTGTTGCTAGGCAGAGCAGTCTTGTACATGTTGTAGATCTAAGCTAACACTGTGGAAACTGTCGGTTGGATTGTAGTTCTAAGGTACAGCAGCCCTTTATAAACTGTGTATACGAAACGTTAAGAACACCTTCCTAATATTGAATTGTCCCATTTTTCCTCAGAACAGCCTCAATTCATTAGGTCATTACTCTACAAGATGCCGAAAGCGTTCCACAGGGATGCTGGCCCATGTTGACTCCAATGCTTCCCACAGTTGTGTCAAGTTGGCTGGATGTCCTTTGGGTGGTGGACCATTCTTGATTCACACGGGAAACTGTTGAGTATGAAAAACACAGCAACGTTGCAGTTCTTGACACAAACCAATGCGCCCTGCACCTATTACCGTACCCCATTCAAAGGAACTTATGTAAATATTTTGTGTTGTCCATTCACCCTCTGATTTAACAAGTGCCATCAATAAGGGATCATAGATTTTACCTGGATTCACCTGGTCAGTAATGGAAAGAGGTGTTCATAATGTTTTGTACACTCAGTGTATCTTTGTAATGTGATTTTTTGTAAGCCTGTGATGTTTCAATTTCCTTTTGGAGATCAGAGTTTTTATTGCTTTAGTGCAATTTTCACAAGAATGTGGTACATATTCACAACTCTTAGTACAAAACTCTAGCAGATCATCAAAAAGGCAGATGTTTCAAAACTCTAAGCACATTTTCAATTGACTAAATACCCGAATAAAAAACATGAGCACGCGCACACCCAGATACAATTATTTTTGTAGAGGTGGTGACTAACAGCGAATAAACTAAAAAAATAAAGTGAGTCTCACATTCTATAAATATACTCCCAGTAATTGACCCTGAATAATGCACAGTGATGCTGAAATGTTGGTGGGAAAATCACCAATGTTTCAGCATCACTGTGCATTCTTCAGGGTCAATTAACTAAATACAACACAAAAAAATCAAACAGTCACTTTTTAACCAAATCTAATCAGTCTTTCATCTAGAAATAAACTCACCAAAAAAAGAAACATCCTCTCACTGTAAACTGTGTTTATTTTCAGCAAACTTAACATGTGTAAGTATTTGCATGAACATAACAAGATTCAACAACTGAGACTGAACAAGTTCCACAGACATGTGACTAGCAGAAATGGACTAAAGTGTCCCTGAACAAAGGGAGGGGGGGGGGTCAAAAGTCACTATCTGGTGTGGCCACCAGCTGCATTACTGCAGTACATCTCCTCCTCATGGACTGCACCACATTTGCCAGTTCTTGCTGTGAGATGTTACCCCACTCTTCCACCAAGGCACCTGCAAGTTCTCAGACATTTCTGGGAGAAATGGTCCTAGCCCTCACCCTCCGATCCAACAGGTCCCAGACGTACTCAATGGGATTGAGATCTGGGCTCTTCGCTGGCCATAGCTGAACGCTGACATTCCTGTCTTGCAGGAAATCACGCAAAGAACGAGCAGTATGACTGGTGGCATTGTCATGCTGGAGGGTCATGTCAGGATGAGCTTGCAGGATGGGTACAACATGAGGGAGGAGGATGTCTTCTCTGTAACAAACAGCGTTGAGATTGCCTGCAATGACAACAAGCTCAGTCTGATGATGCTGTGACACACCGCCCCAGACCCTCCACCTCCAAATCGATCCCTCTCCAGAGTACAGGCCTCGGCGTAACGCTCATTCCTTCGACGATAAATGCAAATCCGATCATCACCCCTGGTGAGACAAAACCGCGAGTTGTCAGTGAAGAGCACATTTTGCCAGTCCTGTCTGGTCCAGCGACAGTGGGTTTGTGCCCATAGGCAACGTTGTTGCTGATGATGTCTGGTGAGGACCTGCCTTACAACAGACCTACAAGCCCTTAGTCCAGCCTCTCTCAGCCTATTGTGGGCAGTCTGAGCACTGATGAAGGGATTGTGTGTTCCTGGTGTAACTCGGGCAGCTGTTGTTGCCGTCCTGTACCTGTCCCGCAGGTGTGATGTTCGGATGTACCGATCCTGTGAAGGTGTTGCTACATGAGGTCTGCCACTACGAGGACGATCAGCTGTCCGTCTTCTCTCCCTGTAGCGCTGTCCCTGTAGACGTCTCACAGTACGAACATTGCAATTTATTGCCCTGGCCACATATGCAGCATGAATAATGTATGTTCACACAGATGAGCACTGACCCTGGGCTTCTTTCTTTTGGTGTTTTTCAGAGTCAGTAGAAGGGACTCTTTAGTGTCCTAAGTTTTCATAACTGTGACCTTAATTGCCTACCGTCTGTAAACTGTTAATGTCCTAACTTCTTGGTGACGGGGCAATATTTTCACGTCCGGATTAAATGCATGCCCAAATTCAACTGCCTGCTACTCATCCCCAGAAGATAAGATATGCATATTACTAGTAGATGTGGATAGAAAACACTCTGAAGTTTCTAAAACTGCTTGAATCATGTCTGTGAGTATAACAGAACTTATTTAGCAGGTGAAACCCCGAAAACAAACCATTCAGATGTTTAATTTATTTTTAGGTCACTCTCTTTTCAATGAGTTTTCATTGGGAATCCAGATTTCTAAGGGACCTTTTTGCAGTTCCTATCGCTTCCACTGGATTTCAACAGTCTTTAGAAATTGGTTGAGGTTATTCCTTTGTGTAATGAAGAAGTACGGCCATCTTGAACGAGGGTCACTTGAAGTGTACTGTTAGATAGAGGCGCATGACCAGCAAGCATGCTTCAGTTTGTTTTCTTCCTGTATTGAACACAGATCATCCCGTCTTCAATTTAATCAATTATTTACATAAAAAAATACCTAAAGTTGTATTACAAAAGTAGTTTGAAATGTTTTGGCAAAGTTTACAGGTAACTTTTGAGATATTTTGTAGTCACGTTGAGCAAGTTGGAACCGGTGTTTTTCTGGATCAAACAATCCAAATAAATGGACATTTTGGATATATATCGACAAAAGGACCATTTGTGATGTTTATGGGACATATTGGAGTGCCAACAAAAGAAGCTCTTCAAAGGTAAGGCATGAATTATATTTTTTATTTCTGCGTTTTGTGTCGCGCCTGCAGGGTTGAAATGTGGTTTCTCTTTGTTTACTATGGTGCTATCCTCAGATAATAGCACAGTTTGCTTTTGCCAAAAAGCATTTTTGAAATCTGACATGTTGGCTGGATTCACAAGTGTAGCTTTAATTTGCTGTCTTGCATGTGTGATTTAATGAAAGTTTGATTTTTATAGTATTTTTTTAAAATGTGGCCCTCGTCATTGTCCCTGGCTTTTAACAACTTTGTTTTGGTACAGAGCAATGCAGGTAAGATGCTGTCGGAAAGTCAGCCACAATCACCTGCACCTGCACATAATTGGTGCGTTCTCTCTCATTCCTCTCGCAAGGCATTCTGGGACTTGCAGTCAAAAAGCGTAATTCAACACAACCCAATACAATTACATATGCAAATAAATCTAAAGAAATATCTTTAGATACAGCTTAAAGAATAAACTTAAACATTAACTCTGTAACACATTAAAGTTATAACAGGGACGCTAGCGTCCCACATATCCTAGAAAGGTTAACGACCGTTCCACAGGTGCATGTTCATTAATTGTTCATGGTTCATTGAACAAGCATGGGAAACAGTGTTTAAACCCTTTAAAATGAAGATCTGTGTTATTTGGATTTTTACGATTTATCTTTGAAAGACAGGGTCCTGAAAAAAGGGACATTTCTTTTTTTACAGCGTTTACATGTTTCACATTGCAACACATGTTCATATACTGTATAGTAATCGCCTTTCACAATGCAATGTTCACTTTTCTTTTGATACGATTGTCTTCTCTGTAAAGATGTGCGCTGAGAGTCGGGAAGAAAGTTCAGGGAGTGAGTTTTAATAAGTAAACAACATAAAATAAGAAACGAGAATGCACAGACATGACACAGGAACATAAAGAATAACGCCCAGGGAAGGACCTAAAGGGAGCGACATATATAGGGAAGGTAATCAGGGAAGTGATGGAGTCCAGGTAAGTCTGATGACGTGCAGGTGCGCGTAACGATGGGGACAGGTGTGCGCCATAACGAGCATCCTGGTGACCTAGTGGCCGGAGAGGGAGCAGACGTGACAATTCCCCCACCAAAATGACGATCCCGGGGATCAGGAGAGGACACCTCTACTGAGGTGTGGGAAACCTGTCAATCCAGCTGAGACGCAGGAGCATGGTGACCTAGAGTGTTCGGCTCCAGCCGCACAACGCCAACCAAAGGGACGATCCCGGGGATCAGGAGCGGACCGGTCACCCCTGCTGAGGCGCGGGAACCTGCCGTCGGCTGGAGCGCGGGAACCTGTCACACCGGTTGAGGCAGGGGAACTTGACGATCCGGCTGAAGCATGAGAGCCTGACGAGCCGGCGGAGGCAGGGGAGCCTGGCGATCTGGCTGAGGCATGAGAGCCGGACCCGACGTCATTCCCACTGAAAAAATAAATAAAAAACACTCCCTGATGCTTCCCTTAGTTATTCTGAAATGATGTGCGCTGAGAGTCGGGAAGTTCAGGGAGTGAGTGTTTCAATAAATAAACACAGCATAATACAAAATAAGAAACACGAACAATGCACAGAAATAATAACGCCTGGGGAAGGACCCAAAGGGAGCGACATATATAGGGAAGGTAATCAGGGAAGTGATGGAGTCCAGGTGAGTCTGATGACGCAGGTGGGCGTAACGATGGGGACAGGTGTGCGCCATAACGAGCAGCCTGGTGACCTAGAGTCCGGAGAGGGAGCACACGTGACATTCTCATTGTAAAGTACAAGTGCCTTTGGAACAGGGAATGGTAGTAGGTGCCAGGCACACCAGTTTGAGTGGGTCAAGAACTGCAATGCTGCAGGGATTTTCACACACAACAGTTTCCTGTGTGGGAAGCATTGGGGTCAACATGGGCCTGTGGAATGCTTTCAACATCTTATAGAGCCAAGGCTGTTCTGATGGCAACATTTTGTTTTACCTTTATTTAACTTGGCAAGTCAGTTAAGAACAAATTCTTATTTACAATGACTGCTTACCATGGAACAATGGGTTAACTGCCTTGTTCAGGGGTATAACTACAAATGTTTTACCTTGTCAGGTTGGGGATTTGATCCAGCAACCTTTTGGTTACTCTCCCAACGCTCTAACCACTAGGTTAACCTTTTGGTTACCTGCCACCCCACAAAAGGGGCTTCAACTCAATATTGTTCCTGATGTTTTGTATGCTCAGTTTGATATATTTCCACACTATGAGGTTGGAATAATATTATGAAATTGTGAAAATTATGATAATGTGCTATTAGTGTTAGAGCTGTTTGGAAAGATCACCTGCAATTTCAGCTTGTTTGGCTTGTTTGGCTGGGTGGTGACACTAGGTGGTGACAAGTTAATAGACCAATAACAAAATATATATATATATATTCCCACCTCTCTGCCAATAACAGCTAGTTTCCCATTAGGCTCCTCCAATTAGGCCCACCTCTCAGAGCAGACCTTCCTAGCAAAATTATTGCTGGAGAAATTGCATTTAGCGAAAAAGCTATTTTTGCTTATTTTTGTCCATTTTAATTGAAAACAATTACAATTATTTGATATTGAGATAAAAACGGCTGCATTGTACCTTGGAATTGTATTGCTATCCATTCCATTACATTGAATTTAGTTCAATTCAACATATTGTAGTGTAGTCTAATCTGTTGCTATGCAGATCAGCCTTGTAAACACTGTGTAACAGTGTCTAGTATCCTCTATACGCTACTTCACTTTCTCTACAAGAAGCAGCGCAGTGCAGCACCCTAAATTAAGCCAGGCCTGTCCGCCATGGTACACTGCCATACAAAAATGTAACTTTTTGTTCCTGTTTTCTCAACACTGGGAATTAATAGGGCAGCCGCCGCAGATGTTCCCATAAAGAAAGTCCAAACACTGATGTCAAACGGTTTACATACTGCGCTAGATCTCACACACACTTGTTCTCTTGCTGAACCGCGCAAGGCAGTTCCCTGGCCTCTTTTACGATAAAACATGACGGCTGGCCTGGACAGATATCACTGTGGTGGTGTTATTGAGTAACTGCTGGGAGGAAAATGGTCTGTATTTTTGGTTACCAAGGCAAAGTTCTCACTTTTATTTCCTTTTTTATGTATACTGGACAAAAATATAAACGCAACATGAAATATATGCATTTTTTTTACTGAGTTACAGTTTATGTAAATTCATTAGGACCTAATGAATTGGGCAGGGGAGCAGCCATGCGAGGGCATAGGCCCACCCACTGGGGAGCCAGGCCCAGCCAATCAGAATGAGGTTTTCCCCGCAAAAGGGCTTTATTACAGACAGAAATACTCCTCAGTTTCATCAGCTGTCAGGGTGGCTTGTCTCAGACGATCCCGCAGGTGAAGAACACTGGATGTGGAGGTCCTGGGCTGGTGTGGTTGCACGTGGTCTGCGGATGTAATGCCGGCTAGACGTGCTACCAAATTATCTCAAATGAAAACCCGACGTTGAACATTTAATTCTCTAGCAACAGCTCTGGTAGACATTCCTGCAGTCAGCATGCCAATTACATGCTCCCTCAAAACCTGAGACATCTGTGTCATTGTGTTGTGTGACAAAACTGCACATTTTAGTGGCCTTTTATTGTCCCCAGCACAAAGTGCACCTGTGTAATGATCATGCTGTTGAATCAGCTTCTTGATATGCCACACATGTCAGGTTATCAGGTTGTCATATTGTCTTTGAAAGGAGAAATGCTCCCTAACAGGGATGTAAACACCTTTGTGGCCAAAGTTTGTGTATGTGTGTGTGTACTGTAGATGTGTAAGAGTTACAAGATATGGGGGTGTGTCAGTAGAAAAATGGCTGTGGTAGTTAGTGGTGAGGTCATACACCAGGCTTTAGATGGTGTCACAGTTGGAGAGGTCTGGTTCAAAGAAAACCAAAGCAGATTGCTGTCTTACTGACTTGGTCCATAGACGGCTTACACGCTAAGGAAACTATTCCTTTATAATATAATATATCCAATGCCCCTTACAGTCATGCGTGCATACATTTTACATAGGGGTGGTCCCAGAAATCAAACCCACTATCCTGGTTTACAAGCATCATTCTCTAACAACTGAGCTACAACGGACCCTTTAAGCATATACAGTGCCTTGCGAAAGTATTCGGCCCCCTTGAACTTTGCGACCTTTTGCCACATTTCAGGCTTCAAACATAAAGATATAAAACTGTATTTTTTTGTGAAGAATCAACAACAAGTGGGACACAATCATGAAGTGGAACGACATTTATTGGATATTTCAAACTTTTTTAACAAATCAAAAACTGAAAAATTGGGCGTGCAAAATTATTCAGCCCCTTTACTTTCAGTGCAGCAAACTCTCTCCAGAAGTTCAGTGAGGATCTCTGAATGATCCAATGTTAACCTAAATGACTAATGATGATAAATACAATCCACCTGTGTGTAATCAAGTCTCTGTATAAATGCACCTGCACTGTGATAGTCTCAGAGGTCCGTTAAAAGCGCAGAGAGCATCATGAAGAACAAGGAACACACCAGGCAGGTCCGAGATACTGTTGTGAAGAAGTTTAAAGCCAGATTTGGATACAAAAAGATTTCCCAAGCTTTAAACATCCCAAGGAGCACTGTGCAAGCGATAATATTGAAATGGAAGGAGTATCAGACCACTGCAAATCTACCAAGACCTGGCCGTCCCTCTAAACTTTCAGCTCATACAAGGATAAGACTGATCAGAGATGCAGCCTTTATGGCCTTTATGGAAGTGGCAAGAAGAAAGCCATTTCTTAAAGATATCCATAAAAAGTGTCGTTTAAAGTTTGCCACAAGCCACCTGGGAGACACACCAAACATGTGGAAGAAGGTGCTCTGGTCAGATGAAACCAAAATTGAACTTTTTGGCAACAATGCAAAACGTTATGTTTGGCGTAAAAGCAACACCCTGAACACACCATCCCCACTGTCAAACATGGTGGTGGCAGCATCATGGTTTGGGCCTGCTTTTCTTCAGCAGGGACAGGGAAGATGGTTAAAATTGATGGGAAGATGGATGGAGCCAAATACAGGACCATTCTGGAAGAAAACCTGATGGAGTCTGCAAAAGACCTGAGACTGGGACGGAGATTTGTCTTCCAACAAGACAATGATCCAAAACATAAAGCAAAATCTACAATGGAATGGTTCAATAATAAACATATCCAGGTGTTAGAATGGCCAAGTCAAAGTCCAGACCTGAATCCAATGGAGAATCTGTGGAAAGAACTGAAAACTGCTGTTCACAAATGCTCTCCATCCAACCTCACTGAGCTCGAGCTGCTTTGCAAGGAGGAATGGGAAAAAATGTCAGTCTCTCGATGTGCAAAACTGATAGAGACATACCCCAAGCGACTTACAGCTGTAATCGCAGCAAAAGGTGGCGCTACAAAGTATTAACTTAAGGGGGCTGAATAATTTTGCACGCCCAATTTTTCAGTTTTTGATTTGTTAAAAAAGTTTGAAATATCCAATAAATGTCGTTCCACTTCATGATTGTGTCCCACTTGTTGTTGATTCTTCACAAAAAATACAGTTTTATATCTTTATGTTTGAAGCCTGAAATGTGGCAAAAGGTCGCAAAGTTCAAGGGGGCCGAATACTTTCGCAAGGCACTGTACTTGTGATAACGCATCACCAAAAGGAGGTGTTCTCAATGTGTTGTGTTAACCCTCTAGCTGCTGGACGTGCTGTATGGCCGAGGGGCTGGAATCCTGTATGGCCGAGGGGCTGGAGTCCTGTATGGCCGAGGGGCTGGAGTCCTGTATGGCCGAGGGGCTGGAGTCCTGTATGGCAGAGGGGCTGGTGTCCTATATGGTGTAGGGGCTGGAGTCCTGTATGGCCAAGGGGCTGGAGTCCTGTATGGCCGAGGGGCTGGTCCTGTATGGTGTAGGGGCTGGAGTCCTGTATGGTGTAGGGGCTGGAGTCCTGTATGGCCGAGGGGCTGGAGTCCTGTATGGCCGAGGGGCTGGTCCTGTATGGTGTAGGGGCTGGAGTCCTGTATGGTGTAGGGGCTGGAGTCCTGTATGGCCGAGGGGCTGGAGTCCTGTATGGCAGAGGGGCTGGTCCTGTATGGTGTAGGGGCTGGTCCTGTATGGTGTAGGGGCTGGAGTCCTGTATGGCCGAGGGGCTGGAGTCCTGTATGGCCGAGGGGCTGGAGTCCTGTATGGCCGAGGGGCTGGAGTCCTGTATGGCCGAGGGGCTGGAGTCCTGTATGGCCGAGGGGCTGGAGTCCTGTATGGCAGAGGGGCTGGTGTCCTGTATGGTGTAGGGGCTGGAGTCCTGTATGGTGTAGGGGCTGGAGTCCTGTATGGCCGAGGGGCTGGAGTCCTGTATGGCCGAGGGGTTGGTCCTGTATGGTGTAGGGGCTGGAGTCCTGTATGGTGTAGGGGCTGGAGTCCTGTATGGTGTAGGGGCTGGAGTCCTGTATGGTGTAGGGGCTGGAGTCCTGTATGGCCGAGGGGCTGGAGTCCTGTATGGCCGAGGGGCTGGTCCTGTATGGTGTAGGGGCTGGAGCACAGAAGACTGGACGGCAGTACAAAGTCCAGAGAGAGGCTGAAGATTGTTAAAGAGTTCAACGGCTGCCCTGATATTAATCTCTGCCTGTGCTCCACCATGTCAGTCCCACTCCTATAGCTCTGTTTAACTGAGCAACGCAATATGATTGTGTAGATGACCCAAATCCCAAATAGCACCCTATTCCCTACATAGTGCACGGCCCTGGTCAAAAGTATTACACTATATAGGGAATAGGGTGCCATTTGGGATGCAACCTGTATGTGTTTGAAATGAATGCACCACTGACTGTAGGTTCCCCTGTCTGTTTCTCCCCCATGGCTGGGGGTCTGGGCCTGAACATTGTGGGGGCCAATGTTATGATGCTGTTTGACCCAACCTGAAACCTTGCCAATGGGGACATTCAAAATGGCCACTGTTCACCCATTATGGCATAATTGACCTTAACGGGGTCGCCCGTTCCGTTCTGTTCAGTCTATTTCTATGGTGTGATCTCTCTTCAGGGTGTATCGTATAGGCCAGTGCAGGGACATGACAGTGTGTGCATGTGTGTATTCCTCTCAGCAGAAGGGCCGAGTGGAGGTGGGAGTAATGACGGCCTGCACATACACAGAGGAAGAGGAGGAGAGGACTAGAGAGAGCGTGAGTAAATGCCTTTCTCAAGGACCCATGACAGGGTCACTTGTCTTTCTCATCTGTCACTCCCTCTCCTTTCCCAGGCGGCCTTCTCATTCCTCCATTCCCAGGTGAAAGAGAGGATACCTCAGACGTGGGTCTTCCTGTCTCTCCTTCACCAGCCCCCTCTCTTTTTTTTTCTCTCTCTCTCTCTCTGATACAGTGTCCAACAGACGGGCATAATTATCCCTCTATAATGGGAGGACCAGACCACACTGAAGGCTATTTGTTCTGCAGTACCTAGTAGTTTGGCCTCTATCTACTGTGACATTTCCCAGCTAAGACCCAACACAATTGTCCTTTTATAAGGCTGGGTATGTACTGGGGCTGTTCAGACTTTAACAGCCAACACAATACACCAGGGTGCAGTAACAAGCACACACTTACACATACTACGGAAGAGTCATCTGGTTGGCAAAAATCAAAAGATTATCATCACTGTAGGTGGTCGCACTCATTAAGGCCCTCACATAACTTCCATGGTCTAAAAACTACAACGTATCCTTTGTTTTATATTCATGACATCATGACTCACAACATATATGTCTGGATGATTTATTGTTCCAAGCATCTTTGCATTACCAAGCACAGCTAAAGAGGCTGAAGATTGTTAAAGAGTTCAACGGCTGCCCTGATATTAATCTCTGCCTGTGCTCCACCATGTCAGTCCCACTCCTATAGCTCCGCTTAACTGAGCAACGCAGTATGATTGTGTAGATGACAGCATCCCAAATGCTTTATGAATTACCAACACTGTTCTGTAGCTTGGTGATGGAGGGAGGGGGGCGAGACCATAGTCCTGTTGCACTGTCAGAAGAAAGTGATGACATAGAGAGAGAAAGACCGAATCTAAAACAAGGAATAAGGAGGAAGAGAAGGGTGGAGGAAGACAGTGACGAAGATTCACCCCCCTCTGAAGGAGGCAAACGCTCTAACACTAAAACTGCAGTTCACAGAAGGCATCAGGTGGTGTTTGATTCGGATGAGTCTGATGATATTGACATCAAATCAAATCCAATCAAATTGTATTTTTCACATGCGCCAAATGCACTGTGAAATGCTTACTTACAAGCCCTTAATCAACAATGCATTTTTAAGAAAATAGAGTTAAGAAAATATTTAAAGGAAGGAGGGAGACCGGGCCAGTAACTGACCAGTAGATCAGAGCAGAAGATCCAGACAAACATAACGACTTTCACCTCCTCCAGCCAAAATAGTTATATTGCAGCCCCACAGAACCATAATTATGGCCCAGCACCACAGACAGACAGACATGCAGTGGTGACATTTACCACCAGATCACACACCTCCAAGAGCATCAACCATCCCAACTGACACACCACCGTTGTTATCGGAGAGACCCCCGGAACCATCTGCAGGTGAGGGGAGGGCAGAAATTCCTGCTAGGGCAGGGCAGAGAGCCAAATCTAACCACCACTATAGTGTGGAGTGCCCTCAACTGGTACAAAAGGGTTCTCAGTGTATATGACATGTGTGTGAGACCACCTGTGAGCTAACCCTCCCACCCATTTGCCTAACTTTAGCAAGTTGTGTTCAGGCCCTATGGTATTACCTTTCCCCTCCACAGCTCTCCTGACACACCCCAAAATGATTGCCTGAGGACATCCAAATACACACACACACACACACACAATCTCGTTCCAACCTGGAACGACCTGGATTCTCTGGAGCTCAACTGGACCAGACATAGACCTGATTCCTCCTCCTCTTCTTCAGCTCTCATCCATCACCATCGCTCCCAGGCTAAGCTCACAGCTAGCCCCCAGGGAGGGGGTCCTCCTCACAGAGCTACTAAGAGACACCTCAGGGGCGGAATGGGACCAGAAATCAGCACTGGCATTTCTAACTTTCCAACAACCCTTTTTAACTTTTTTACTTTACTTTTTTACTTTACTTTTTTAAAAACTTTTTTACTTTTTTACTTTTTTACTTTACTTACTTTTAAAAAAACTTATTAACCAGATAATGATCATTTTGCACACAAAAAATCCAAGTTAGACAGGCCCACTGGGCTAAAAATGGACCATCCCATTTGCCAAAAATTCCAGATGGCCAGTCCAGCAACAAGTCTTGGAGGTTTGCAGTAAGTCCATTTCTGAGTCCAGCAACATAGATAGAACACAAATGTTAAGATCTTTAAAAAATTAAATAACAGAAATGGCATTATGTAGAAAGCTAAATATTTATTTCAAAACAGATAGCAGTAGAAGTAGTAAAAGAGGATAACTTTTAGACCATGCTGAACAGGCTATTACAACAAGAAAACCTTTTCTTCTTACAAATATTCAACTATTCTCTATGTTTGGAATGTCTTTACAACCTCAAGGAAAGTATTTCCCCAAGTTTCACATTTCTCTGAACAATCTGAACCCCCGTATTCCTCTTGTGATGTAGCAGTGAACTGGTGGCATTGTGGAGAGAACAATGTACTACAAACTAAAAAGTTGTGGGTTCAAATGGGGTCACAAAGTACAATGTTTATTCTGTCACAGTGCATGGACAAAGTAAATCAAATCAAATCCAAGTTTATTTGTCACGTGCGCCGAATACAACAGGTGTAGGTAGACATTACAGTGAAATGCTTACTTACAGGCTCTAACCAACAGTACAACAAAGGTATTAGGTGAACAATAGGTAAGTAAAGAAATAAAACAACAGTAAAAAGACTGAAAAATATCAGTAGTGAGGCCATATACAGTAGCGAGTACTGATGAGGCTTATGTTAATAGTCTACGAAAGTACATATGTCACAAACTGTAGGATGTAAAGAAGACTGGAGCCACTCATCATCCTTGGAAATCATTGGGATTGAACGAGCAACGCTCGGAGCCGGAGCTTGCGGATTACTATGCGCGTGTATGCGTGCACATGTTTGTTTGTATAGAAATCTACGTTGTAATGCAGATAATTACTACCATGTGCTATTGACTTGGACCAGGTATGGTCTGACAGTGTGTCAGTGGTTGTAACCCAAGCTGCCTGCTGTGTTCATTAGTGACCGCCAGCCTGAGGATCTCATGTCTGCCCATTTACATGGCAGGACCATTGGTGGTCCTAATTAGAAGGCCCCTTTAAAGCTCCCTAATTGGAACAATAGCAAAGCGGTCACCACGCCTGTGTTTTGGTCAAAAAGACAGATCTATGGATGCAAGGGCTGACCATCCATGATATCAATACTATAGTTGAACCATGTTTTGATGCGATACAGTGTTTGTTTACATTTATATTGTTCACAAACATTGGAGTAAAACATGGTTGTATTTTGGGTTCTGATGGGGTACAACAGTTGAACTAAGCTCATGAGGCTCATGAGGAGTAAGTTATGTATTTTTTTTAATCAATTGGTTTATGGTATTGTCCGTTTTGCTCTACGACCCCCACAATTGTCATGGGACTCATCTGAAGGTAACCCGGTACAGGTTTAAAAAATGAATGGAAGTATGCCAACAAATAAAGGGGTTAAATATGTGTCCAAAAAACGTAAATATTTCCTTACCTTTCTTATATCTCCTAGATGCTGTATTGTACAGACACTTCAAAACCTGATTCCCTTTTCCATGTATGAATGTGTTATTCAATGTGTTTCTATGGGCTATAGACTTTTAGAGGTTAACCAACTATTTAGCAGTCTTATGGCTTGAGGGTAGAAGCTGTTCAGGTTCCTGTTGTCCAGAATCAGTGCCATGCAGTAGCGGAGAGAGCAGTCTATGATTTGGGTGGCAGGAGACCATTTTTAGGGCCTTCCTCTGACACCGCCTTGTATAGAGGTCCTGGATGGCAGAGAGCTCGGCCGTAGTGGTGTACTGGGCAGGTGATACAGCCCGACAGGATGCTCTCAATTGTGCATCTGTAAAAGTGTGTGAGTGCTTTAGGTGACAAGCCGCATTTCTTCAGCCTGCTGAAGATGAAGAGGCACTGTTGCATCTTCTTTCCCACACTGTCTGTGTGGGTGGACCATTTCAGTTTGTCTGTGATGAGTGTGCTGAGGAACTTAAAACTATCCACCTTCTCTACTGCTGTCCAGTTGATGTGGATAGGGGGTGCTCCCTCTACTGTTTCCTGAAGTCCACGATCATCTCCTTTGTTTTGTTGACATTGAGTGAGAGGTTATTTTCCTGACACCACACTCCGAGGGCCTTCACCTCCTACCTGTAGGATGTCTCGTCGTTGTTGGTATTCAAGCCTACTACCGTTGTGTCGTCTGCAAACTTGATGATTGAGTTGGAGGCGTGCATGGCCACGCAGTCATGGGTGAACAGGGAGTACAGGAGGGGACTGAGCATGCACCCTTGTGGGGGCCCAGTGTTGAGGGTCAGCAAAGTGGAGATGTTGTTTCCTACCTTCACCACCTGGGGGCGACCCGTCAGGAAGTCCAGGACCCAATTGCGCAGGGCGGGGTTCAGACCCAGGGCCTCAAGCTTAATGATGTGCTTGGAGGGTACTATGCTGTTGAATACTGAGCTATAGTCAATGAACAGCATTCTTACATAGGTATTCCTATTGTCCAGATGGGATAGGGCAGTGTGCAATGTCATAGGGATTGCATCGTCTGTGGACCTATTGGGGCGGTAAGCACATTTAAGTGGGTCTAGGGTGACAGGTAAGGTGGCTGGTTTTCCTTTTGTAGTCCATGATTGTCTGTAAACACTGACACATACGTCTCATGTCTGAGCCGTTCAATTGCGACTCCACTTTGTCTATACTGACGTTTTGCCTGTTTGATTGCCTTGTGGAGGAAATGACTACCTTGTTTGTATTCTGCCATATTCCCAGTCACCTTGCCATGGTTAAATGTGGTGGTTCGAGCTTTCAGTTTTACACGAATGCTGCCGTCTATCCATGGTTTCTGGTAGGTTAGGTTTTAATTTCTGGTAGGGTAGGTTTTAATAGTCACAGTGGTTACAATATATCTTATATACTACTTGATGAAATCAGTAACCGTCTCAGTGTACACGTCAATGTTATTCTCGGAAGCTACCCAGAACATATCCCAGTCCGCGTGATCAAAACAATCTTGAAGGGTGGATTCCAATTGTTCAGACCAGCGTTGAATAGTCCTTAGCACGGGTACTTCCTGTTTGAGTGATGCAACAGGACAATGTCCCAAAACACAGAAGTAAATCAACAACAGAAGAAAATATGCCTTCTGGAATGGCCCAGTCAGAGTCTTGACCTCAACCCGATTGAGATGCTGTGGCATAACCTCAAGAGAGCAGTTCACACCAGAGATCCCAATAATATTACTGAACTGAAACAGTTTGTAAAGAGGCATGGTCCAAAATTCCTCCTGACCGTTGTGCAGGTCTGATCCACAATTGATCCAAGAGTTCACATACTTTTCCCACTCCAACTCTCCTCTCCATGTCTATCGTTGCCACAAAATTTACCATCTTACCTTTTCCCTTCTTTGTCTCCTCCTAATGTGCTCTCTCTCTCCTCCATATGCTCTCTCTCCTCCAAATGTTCTCTCTCTCCTCCATATGCTCTCTCTCTCCTCCATATGCTCTCTCTCTCTCCTCCATAAGCTCTCTCTCTCTCGTCCATATGCTCTCTCTCCTCCTAAATTGCTAAAACTGTATTATTTTAAACATAAAATATTTTTAAATAACTGTATATACTATACCTTAGTACTTAACATAGTACATACACACTAACACTATGTTCAATGCTTTGTGCAGTACACAGATATTCATGGACATGCAGTACATGAGAGTCCATATAGTGAGCGTATCTAAGTTTCATTAAGGCTCATGGGGCATATTTAGCTGACTCAGCAAGCAAAGTACTCCATCGAGCAGGGGAATATCCTATAGTTGTTACGATAACTCTCCAAGGAGGTCTCTGAATGAAAAACATTCCCCCATTTCATTAGGAAATTACACAACATTGGTCAATCATTCCTTTCTTGGTTTCCTAGGCAATCCGTTTGCTGTAATTGAGTCTAATTCACTAGCTCCTGGGCCCCTCCGCTCTTGTTGTTCTACATTATAAAAGAGGTAGACTGGATACACACACACACACACACACACACACACACACACACACACACACACACACACACACACACACACACACACACACACACACACACACACACACACACACACACACACACACACACACACACACACGAAGGAAGGAAGGAAGGAAGGAAGGAAGGAAGGAAGGAAGGAAGGAATCATCCTCCAGTTTAGTCTCTCGTTTCTTTCCACGCCTGGAAACAAACTGCAAGCCCACTGTCTGAATGTTAATGATCCACTGGTGAGATGACCTAAATGGGCTCAGACCTGCTCATTCTCCACACCTAGACAGAATGACTGAAATAATACGTGTTTCTATAGTAGAATATGGTTTTTAGTAGAAAGTCAATGTCTTCATGTTCCTCTGGATATTCCATAATGAGATGCATGTCCTCTCTGAACGCCCTAATGTCAAACTGTAGAAGGTGAGACAGAGAGTGAGGGAGATCTCTCCTTTCAAACGGGACAAAAGCAATGGAAAATTGTGCGTTTCAGTAGAGTAAATATTGAGAGTAGGGAGACATGAATGTTGAGAAGAAAGGCATTTCTGGGCCATGTCTGTGTAGCGGTGCCAAAGGGGCCTGCGTCATCTGATCCATTGTTTAGTGAACGGGGGGGATCAGTAAGCAAGTGCTTCGCCGGCCCGGCCCCTCTCCCTCCTCTCTCCCCAGCTGTAGCCTCCTCCCTGTTTATGTTTGCAAGGCCCTTGCCTTGAAGTGGGACTACACAAGCAAAGCCCCACCATATGTGAGTGGAGTGGAGTGCGCTCCAACCTCTCTTGCGTGCACAATCACTTTCTCTCTCTTTCTTTCTCCCCATCAATCTCTGTAATGTGGGGTCCTCTGTCTGCCCCTCTCTCTCTCTATCCATGCCTCTCTCCCTCTTTCTTCATCTCTCTGCCTCTCTCTCACTCCATCTCTCCCTCTCTCTCACTCCATCTCTCTGACTCTCACTCCATCTCTCCCTCTCTCTCACTCCATCTCTCCCTCTCTCTCCATCTCTCTGACTCTCTCTGTCTTTCCTGCTCCCCTCCTGCTTGCCGAAAGTTCACCTTGACCTTGACAGCGCGCTCTTTAGGAGGAGATGAAAGGTAGGAATTTATACTCTTGAGTTTCAAAGACCTGCATCGAAGGACAGGGAGGATAGGTGGTATTACTTTGGAGGGAAATAATTACACCTTGAAACGATGTGAACATCCTTTTTGATGTTCACAAAAACAAAAGTTGAGGGATATGGTGGTAATGTCACAGAAATATGTCAGAGAATGTAAATGTTAAAATATTTATTGTGGTGTGTCATACTTACAAGCTCAGCACAAACCTCTGATGGAAAAATCAGACATATGAAAGCTATAGTGAAAAACGGCCAAAATCTTGTCATTGTTCCTGTCCAGGATGTCCGAGTTCAGCTCTGATGACTATTCTGGGCCTGCTCCAGCCTGTGTGTTGGGGTGATCTGGCCTGGTCCATAACCATGTGTGTTCAGGTGATCTGGCCTGGTCCATAACAATATGTGTTGAGGTGATCTGGCCTGGTCCATAACCATACATGTTGAGGTGGTCCAGCGTGTTGAAGTGGTTCGGCCTGGTCCATAAACATTCGTGTTGAGGTGGTCCGGCCTGGTCCATAAACATTTGTGTTGAGGTGGTCCGGCCTGGTTCCTAATCATTCGTGTTGAGGTGGTCTGGCCTGGTCCATAAACATTTGTGTTGAGGTGGTTCGGCCTGGTCCATAAACATTCGTGTTGAGGTGGTCCGGCCTGGTCCATAAACATTTGTGTTGAGGTGGTCCGGCCTGGTTCCTAATCATTCGTGTTGAGGTGGTCTGGCCTGGTCCATAAACATTTGTGTTGAGGTGGTCTGGCCTGGTCCCTAATCATTCGTGTTGAGGTGGTCTGGCCTGGTCCATATACATTTGTGTTGAGGTGGTCCGGCCTGGTTCCTAATCATTCGTGTTGAGGTGGTCTGGCCTGGTCCATAAACATTTGTGTTGAGGTGGTCTGGCCTGGTCCCTAATCATTCGTGTTGAGGTGGTCTGGCCTGGTCCATAAACATTTGTGTTGAGGTGGTCTGGCCTGGTCCCTAATCATTCGTGTTGAGGTGGTCTGCCCTGGTCCATAAACATTTGTGTTGAGGTGGTCCGGCCTGGTCCTTAATCATTCGTGTTGAGGTGGTCTGGCCTGGTCCATATACATTTGTGTTGAGGTGGTCCGGCCTGGTTCCTAATCATTCATGTTGAGGTGGTCTGGCCTGGTCCATAAACATTTGTGTTGAGGTGGTCCGGCCTGGTTCCTAATCATTCATGTTGAGGTGGTCTGGCCTGGTCCATAAACATTTGTGTTGAGGTGGTCTGGCCTGGTCCCTAATCATTCGTGTTGATGTGGTCTGGCCTGGTCCATAAACATTTGTGTTGAGGTGGTCCGGCCTGGTCCATAATCATGTGTGTTGAGGTGGTCCGGTCTGGTCCATAATCATGCGTGTTGAGGTGGTCCGGCCTGGTCCATAAACATTCGTGTTGAGGTGGTTCGACCTGGTCCATAACCATGCATGTTGGGTGGGCCGTGGTGTCTGTGTGCTTGTTTTGGACGCTCATTGGACCCTTTCCGCTCTGTTTACTTAAAAAACAAGCACTCAGTCTTCAAAGGCAGCTAGGCTTTTGTTCTGTCCTCTCGCCCACCCACATGTTTCTCCCATGTCTTCTTCAGGTTGATGATGTACACACCATCACTCTTTCTCTAGTACGTGTAGGACCACTTTATTTCATTTTTTCATCCCCTCCCCTCCTTGTGTTCATCACTGAATGGACAATTCTGTATAGGGGACTCAACACATGTGCCCCGCAGGGATGCGTGCTCAGCCTCCTTCTGTACTCCCTGTTCACCCACGACTGCGTGGCCAAACGACACCAACTCCATCATCAAGTTTTTCTGATGATACCACAGTTGTAGGCCTGATCACTGACAACAATGACTCAGCCTACACGGAGGTCAGAGAACTGGCATTGTGGTGCCAGGACAGTAACCTCTCCCTCAACATCAGCAAAACAAAGGAATTTATTATCGACTTCAGGAAGCAGAGAGGTAGCCTCACAAGCCATCTGTGCAGCGTTTCATGCAAGTTTACATGAAACGCTGCACGGATATCAATAGCATAGCACATGCACTCACTCATTCTCACCTTAGCACACATGCACTCACTCATTCTCACACACAAACACACACACACGCGCATTCACACTACACATGCATCATGACAGTTGCTGCTAGACTTCTATTTATTATTGCTAAAAATACAGCACAATTTAAACACTTTCCTCTCCATATTATCCTCCCCAAAACACAAGGAAATATTGTACTAAACATTTGTTGAGTGCCTTCATGCATTTGTATTTTATTTTTTATTCCATTGAGCTTCAGTTTTTTTGTGTCAATATTGAGAGGGAACCTGTAAGTCGGCGTTGTGCTCAGAGCCGCCCATAGCTTTTTGAGATTTGGTTGGGGAACCCTCCCACCTTTCAGGCAAAACAAATATATTTCAATTTGAAAACTCATTTCATGCAATTGTACTCCTTTTGCCAGGGGGCGGAGAGAAGCTTCTGCATGTTTGATGCACATTTACTGTAATTCTGCACATTTACTGTAATTCTGCACATTTACTGTAATTCTGCACATTTTGCCATGACTTATGCCATGATCATAATGATATCTGACAGAGAGTGTCTAACAAAATCAATGGGGAGGTCAGGGCCCCTGGGCACATGCCCAGGGTTTAGATGGCTGGCTAGACTACTTTACCTAGCAATCTAAAAAATGTTAGCTGACATGGGCTAATTGAGTGACTGTCAGTGACTGACATAACAAGAGAGAAACTGCTGATGCACAACCACATTTTGAAGTTGCACCATATGAATTACATTGTTCTAACTCTCAACACTGAGTCCCTACTGAGTTCCTATAAACCGGAGCCCTATGCACAGCGCATACCCTGGGCATAGGCAGATTACTTCATCCTCCTCTCTCTCTATCTATTTATCTCCTTCTCTCGCTCTGTCTCTCTCTTATTCTCTCACTCACCTGTTCTTGCTCTCTCCCCATCAAACATACAGTTTTAAATGCTGAACTTGTGCCAATGTGACAAGGGTTCAATTGACTCATCACTTGATCCATGATAAGGCTTTGAAATAGAACACTGAAAGGTGGTATTTAACATGTTCAAGGTCCCACCATATAATGACCCAGTACCTCAGGTGTGGAAAGTCCAATCAATGAACACAATAAACTGAACACTTTTGATTTCAGGAGAAAGTGATATTCATCCTTCAAACTGTGGGTTGGAAGGAGAACGTACAGTAGCCTGAGTAACTACTAGTCTATGTCAAACAGATCTGTCACTGGAAACTCCTTGTGTTTCACCAGGCAGACACTTGTGGTGTTCTCTACTGTGTGTGTGGTGCCTAATTCTTTCTAACCAGAGATGAATCTGGACTAATTGTGTCATTGGAACTGCTGTGAAAGGTGTATATCGAGTGCCCTCTAGTGGCTCTAAATGCCATAGCACTCTGTCATCCAACCTGGGTGATGGGTCTTATCCACTTGGAATGATACGGAACTCAAACGGGAAGGACTGACTACGTGAACTTGTCCAAGAAGAAACACTTGTTTTGTTTTCCTTTTCAATTGTGTAAGGTTTTACTATGTTTATGCTACGGTGTGCACTAGTGATGTACAGGTTGACTCCTAACCTGCAGTCCCCGCGGTCATAGTTTTATCTGGGTGGGATGAACAAACAGAAAACAACACCTTCAAAAATACATAAATGTAAACTGTCATTCTTGTGCAATTTATATCTATAGGTTGAGGTTTTTCTTGCATTATTTTAGACTATCTGGCATTAGTGTATAAGCCTAAGGTTTAGGACAGGGGTGTCAATCTTATTCCATGAAGGGCCTGTCTGCAGGTTTTAGTTTTTTCCTTTCAATTAAGACCTAGGCAACCAAGTGAGGGGAGTTCCTTACTAATTAGAAACCTAAATTCATTAATCAAGTACAAGGAAGGAGCGAAAACCCGCAGCCACTGGTTTGGCACTGTGCTTTATGGCTTAACATGCTGACTAGACCGGGCAGGCGTGTGCGTCTGCGTGCGCCATCTTACGCATGTTGATTTTGTCCATCCACACCAGAGGCGATCAGGACACACAGGTTGAAATATTGAAACAAACTCAGAACCCACTATACTAATTTGGAGACAGGTTGAAACGCATAAAACACTCATGTAACATGCTGATCCCCCCCCCCCACTCCCGTTGCAAAACATAAATGTACATATACATGTTATTCAATCATTGCAAATCCCGCATCTCCCATCTCCTTTTAGGAGCATATTACCATGTGGGTGATTGAAAGATGAACTGAGGTCCACACTCCAGTCCAGTTGGTGGTGGTAATGCACCTTAAAGTTGTTTGCCAACCGCCATATAAAGTCCAAAGAAGAAGAAGACTGAAGGAAGAGATTACTAGAAACTAACTCAGTTTACACTTCTATCTCTGGATTAATTGTCGGAGTAGAGGACTTTTTGCATTTCAGGTAAAGTAACAATCCAATGTTTATATCCCAGGACAAATTAGGAAGCAACAATAAGCTAGCTAGCTAAATTGCCATGAATGTTTAATGCTTTTTGATTTGTCCCCAAATGAATATAGTTGGTTCAGAGTTCGTTTCGATATTTCAACCTGCATGTCCTGATCGTGTCTTGTGTGGATGGACAAAATCAACTTGCGTGCGCCCGGTCTAGTCAGCGTGTAACTGTAGGCGGGCCAAATACCCTACACCAAGCCAAATAGCCTAGTTTTTCCCCCTCTGTGTATCAAAAATTAACTATGCCAGAGTTTAATTCAATGAGGGAAAATCTGCAAAATGAAGAGTTGACAATAAAGAGAAGGGAGGGCCAGAAAATAAATGTTTGAAAGAGATTTGCTGAAGTGGTGAAAGAGGATGATAGCAGTATGTTATGTGTTAAGTTTGTGAGGTGCTATATAAATTCCACAGTCACAAGATGGGGATTTTAAATAGGCCTATGGCGCCTCAAAGGAATTGTAGTCTACTGTTCAGATGGGTTAAAGCTATAATATGTAACTTTTTGGGCAACCCAACCAAATTCACATAGAAGTGTGATTTATAGATCTTTCATTGTCATTGAAAGAAAGTCAAAGAAGCGGTAGATCTGTTCTATATGCGCTATTTCTATCATTCCCAATCTTAAATTTCGTTTTTCGCCTGGTCTAACCTCTCACATAGCCTTCATATTAACTCCTGAAGAATTAGGCATTTCCCTCAGTTAAATTATACACCCAATGTATGCAAAATGTTGGAGAAATACAATTTCTTTCTTTCAGCGTCTTGAAATGAGAATGAATGCAGAGTTAGATGCCTTCTGTAGGGGTGCTATCTTAATCATTTCAATCAGCATCATAAAAGCTGATAGTATTTCAACCACATAAATGATGCATCCAAGCCAAATGGAAATCTTATCAGAAACATGTTGGTCATTTCACAGCTTTCTATTTCCTTAGAACCAGTCAAACTGATGTCATTTAGAAAGGTTTTCTGTGCAAAATTTCCGTTTTTTTTGTTGTGGCATTTTCTCCCTGGCCCCTAAACGTCTTTGCTCCACGAAAGCAGAGATGACAGAGAACTTTACAGATGTCAAATAGATTGAGGCATTCATTCTATTGATTTGTGTCATTATTCTGGTGAGCAAGGGTTTATTTAGTATTCTAGGGAAACATATTAGGGAAGAACAGAAGCTGAATGCAGGCCTGTCTAATTATAGACATGTTGACTAACAGCCTACCAAAATGTTGGTAAATATAAGCAGAAACATATCTAAATCAGGCAAAATTATGTAAAAAATTGATCGGCTGTCTCTGTCTATACTATAGCTTATGTTCTATATTAGCCGGTTAGGCTAGGATGCATGCCTCAGTTTTCACTTCATCACAAAGTTGGGCAGATGTGGATGGGTTTTTAGCAATAGAACCCCACAGTGGAGATGTCATGAACCCATTAAACTTAGCAGTCAAACAGGGAAATGGTTCCAATAATTTTACCACCATTTTGCCCATAGGGTATTTTGTAAACTCTTAAAATAAGGGCTGTGCTTTGGAAGGCTTACCCTGGCAGGACGTTTTGATAACCATGTACAGTCGTGGCCAAAGGTTTTGAGAATGACACAAATATTCATTTCCACAAAGTTTGCTGCTTCAGTGTCTTTAGATAATTTTGTCAGATGTTACTATGGAACACTGAAGTATAATTATAAGCATTTCATAAGTGTCAAGTCTTTACGTAATTGACAATTACATGAAGTTGATGCAAAGAGTCAATATTTGCAGTGTTGACCCTTCTTTTTCAAGACCTCTGCAATCTGCCTTGGCATGCTGTCAATTAACTTCTGGGCCACATCCTGACTGATGGCAGCCCATTCTTGCATAATCAATGCTTGGAGTTTGTCAGAATGTGTGGGTTTTTGTTTGTCCACCTGCCTCTTGAGGATTGCCCACAAGTTCTCAATGGGATTAAGGTCTGGGGAGTTTCCTGGCCATGGACCCAAAATATCGATGTTTTGTTCCCCGAACCACTTAGTTATCACTTTTGCCTTATGGCAAGGTGCTCCATCATGCTGGAAAAGGCATTGTTTGTCACCAAACTTTTCCTGGATGGTTGGGAGAAGTTGCTCTCGGAGGATGTGTTGGTACCATTCTTTATTCATGGCTGTGTTCTTAGGAAAAATTGTGAGTGAGCCCACTCTCTTGGCTGAGAAGCAACCCCACACATGAATGGTCTCAGGATGTTTTACTGTTGGCATGACACAGGACTGATGGTAGTGCTCACCTTGTCTTCTCCGGACAAGCTTTTTTACGGATGCCCCAAACAATCGGAAAGGGGATTCATCAGAGAAAATGACTTTACCCCAGTCCTCAGCAGTCCAATCCCTGTACCTTTTGCAGAATATCAGTCTGTCCCTGATGTTTTTCCTGGAGAGAAGTGGCTTCTTTGCTGCCCTTCTTGACACCAGGCCATCCTCCAAAAGTCTTTGCCTCACTGTGCGTGCAGATGCACTCACACCTGCCTGCTGCCATTCCTGAGCAAGCTCTGAACTGTTGGTGCCCCGATCCCTCAGCTGAATCAACTTTAGGAGACAGTCCTGGCGCTTGCTGGACTTTCTTGGGTGCCCTGAAGCCTACTTCACAACAATTGAACTGCTCTCCTTGAAGTTCTTGATGATCCGATAAATGGTTGATTTAGGTGCAATCTTACTGGCAGCAATATCCTTGCCTGTGAAGCCCTTTTTGTGCAAAGCAATGATGACAGCACGTGTTTCCTTGCAGGTAACCATGGTTGACAGAGGAAGAACAGTGATTCCAAGCACCACCCTCCTTTTGAAGCTTTCAGTCTGTTATTTGAACTCAATCAGCATGACAGAGTGATCTCCAGCCTTGTCGTCGTCAACACTTACACCTGTGTTAACGAGAGAATCACTGACATGATGTCAGCTGGTTCTTTTGTGGCAGGGCTGAAATGCAGTGGAAATGTTTTTGGGGGATTCAGTTAATTTGCATGGCAAATAGCGACATTGCAAATCATCTGATCACTCTTCATAACATTCTGGAGTATATGCAAATTGCAATCATACAAACTGAGGCAGCAGACTTTGTGAAAATTAATTTTTGTGTCATTCTCAAAATATTTGGCCACAACTGTAAATCACTCTCGGACAAGGTGACTTATATCAGTGTATTTGGCTCTAAAACCGAATATTCAATATAAAAGTAATTGTACCCCGGTTTAAGACTTAAGACCCCTGCTGTTTCGAGAGGACACTCGCTATTTGGTTGCAGACTGTCAACTTAAATTATTTTGCTGTCACGGTAGTTAGCTAAATAATTTAACAGGGTTGAATCTCCTACTGGTATTTGTTGGTCTATGTGTGACTTTGGTGCGCAAGTAAGCTGTTCAGAGTTTTTTTTCCAACTGAATTAGGTAGGCTGTGTTCTGTATAAAAAAAAATTAAATACACTGCTCAAAAAAATAAAGGGAACACTAAAATAACACATCCTAGATCTGAATGAATGAAATATTCTTATTAAATACTTTTTTCTTTACATAGTTGAATGTGCTGACAACAAAATCACACAAAAATGATCAATGGAAATCAAATTTATCAACCCATGGAGGTCTGGATTTGGAGTCTCACTCAAAATTAAAGTGGAAAACCACACTACAGGCTGATCCAACTTTGATGTAATGTCCTTAAAACAAGTCAAAATGAGGCTCAGTAGTGTGTGTGGCCTGCACGTGCCTGTATGACCTCCCTACAACGCCTGGGCATGCTCCTGATGAGGTGGCGGATGGTCTCCTGAGGGATCTCCTCCCAGACATGGACTAAAGCATCCTCCAACATCAAAGTTGGATCAGCCTGTAGTGTGGTTTTCCACTTTAATTTTGAGTGTGACTCCAAATCCAGACCTCCATGGGTTGATAAATTTGATTTCCATTGATCATTTTTGTGTGATTTTGTTGTCAGCACATTCAACTATGTAAAGAAAAAAGTATTTAATAAGAATCATTCATTCAGATCTAGGATGTGTTATTTTAGTGTTCCCTTTATTTTTTGGAGCAGTGTATATCAACCGGGTGTGTAGGTTTTTCAATAACACCGGGAGAAACAATGGCCGCTTTACTCTGTAGCACAAAACTCACTCTGAGAGCCCCCACCTATCCACTTACGCAATGTGATCTTTCACGCTCATTTTTCAAAATAAAAGCCTGAAACTTGTCTAAATACTGTTGACGCCTTAGGGAAGCCATAGAAAAAGGAATCTGGTTGATATCCCTTTAAATCGAGGATAGGCTTGCATAGGAACAGAGAGGTTTCAAAATAAGAGGCACTTCCTGATTGGATTTTCCTCAGGTTTTCGCCTGTAACATCAGTTCTGTTATACTCACAGACAATATTTTTACAGTTTTGGAAACTTTAGTGTGTTTTCTATCCTAATCTGACAATTATATGCATATTCAGAGTTTCGAGTTTCAGGGGCTGAGAAATAGGCAGTTTCAAATGGGTACGTTTTTTAGACAAAAACAAAAATACTGCCCCCTACACACAAAAGGTTAATGAACTCGCACACCGAATCAGCGTATTCGTCAATGTTGTTGTTTGCCACAATGCGGAAACATATCCCAGTCCACATGATCGAAGCAATCTTGATGCGTGGAATCCGATTGGTCGGACCAGCATTGAACAGACCTGAGCGTGGGTGCTTCCTGTTTTAGTTCCTGTCTATAGGCAGGGAGCAAAAAAATAGAGTTGTGGTCAGCTTTTCCGAAGGGAGGGCAGGGGAGGGCCTTATATGCGTCGCGGAAGTTAGAATAACAGTGGTTTAGGGATTTGCCAACCCTGGTAGCACATTCGACATGCTGATAGAATTTGGGGAGCCTTGTTTTCAGATTAGCCTTGTTAAAATCCCCGGCTACAATAAATGCAGCCTCAGGTTATGTGGTTTCCAGTTTACATGGAGTCCAATGAAGTTCTTTCAGGGCCATCGATGTGTCTGCTTGGGGGGGAATATACACAACTGTGATTATGATCGAAGATAATTCTCTTGGTAGATAATGCGGTCGGCATTTGATTGTGAGGAATTCTAAGTCAGATGAACTAAAGGACTTGAGTTATTGTATGTTGTTATGATCACACCACGTCTCGTTAATCATAAGGCATACACCACCGCCCTTCTTCTTACCAGAGAGATGCTTGTTTCTGTCGGCGCAATGCGTGAAGAAACCAGGTGGCTGTATCGACTCAGATAGCGTGTCTCGAGTGAGCCATGTTTCCGTGAAACAAAGAATGTTACATTCTCAGATGTCTCTCTGGAATGCTACCCTTGCTCGGATTTCGTCCACCTTGTTGTCAAGAGACTGGACATTGGCGAGTAGTATGCTCGGGAGCGGTGCGTGATGTGCCCGTCTACGGAGCCTGACCAGAAGACCGCTCCGTCTGCCCCTTCTACGGCGCCGTTGTTTAGGATCGCCAGCTGGGATCTGATCCATTGTCCTGGGTGGTGGACCAAACAGAGGATCCGCTTCGGGAAAGCCGTATTCCTGGTCGTAATGTTTTTGAGGGCCAGCCAACGAGAGCATGCAGGTCGCAGTGGTGAGTAGTATATGGGGCTTTTGTGACAAAACAGAAGGCACTGTGGTAGACTGCATCCAATTTGTTGAGTAGAGTGTTGGAGGCTATTTTGTAAATTACATTGTGTCAATGGGATTCATATGTTTAAATTAATTATTAGAATATTCCACCCTGAAACCATATGATTGTATGAAATTGATTAGAATCATGAGATTATTCTAATGATGTGTGTGGTTTTAGTCAGTAGAATTATATATCCGTGAGTGTAGTTTTTAGTCAGAATTAGGGTATAACAATATATCTGTACAATATATTATAGTATCTTAAAAACAGACTGTCTGAGCAGGATTCGGTGCCGACCTTGGCTGGGGGCCGCTGAGAGTACTTCCCAGGGTCTCCCTATCTTGAGGGAGGACGGGGAGTGATTCTCACGGACTCCCCAAATCTTTGTCAGCTGGGTAGCAGGACAGTGTGTGCGTAGGATACCTAATGTTTGTGTGTGAAAGTATGTGCGTAAGAAGCCACTATAAAATGAATGGTTTTGTACAACAGACCAGCGCTCTCGTGAATAAACCTTTTTGACCATTTTAGCTGGGCCTCCGTCTGTTTCATTCGACCAGTATCTTACAAATTCTGAGTTGCAGACTGAGTAGTATAATTGAATTGGGTTATGAACCTTGAGAACATAATTCTCATAACACATTGCCAAAGTCGAGGATCAGTAGGATAGTCAGTTTTACGAGGGCATGTTTGGCAGCATGAGTGAAGGATGCTTTGTTGCAAAATATTTCATTTTGGATTGGAGATGCTCAATGTGGGTCTGGAAGCAGAGTTTACAGTCTAACCAGACACCTAGGTATTTGTAGTTGTCCACATATTCTTGGTCAGAACCGTCCAGAGTAGTGATGCTGGATGGGAGGACAGGTGCGGGCAGCGATCGGTTGAAGAGCATGCATTTAGTTTTACTTGCATTTAAAAGCAGTTGGAGGCCACGGAAGGACAGTTGAATGGCATTGAAGCTCGTCTGGAGGGTTGTTAACACAGTGTCCAAAGAAGGGCCAGAGGTATACAGAATGGTGTCGTCTGCGTAGAGGTGGATCAGAGAATCACCAGCAGCAAGAGCGACATCATTGATGTATACAGAGAAGAGAGCCGGCCCGAGAATTGAACCCTGTGGCACCCCCATAGAGACTGCCAGAGGTCCGGACAACAGACCCTCCGATTTGACACACTGAACCCTATCAGAGAAGTAGTTGGTGAACCAGGCGAGGCAATCATTTGAGAAACCAAGGCTGTTGAGTCTGCCAATAAGAATGTGGTGATTGACAGAGTCGAAAGCCTTGGCCAGGTCGATGAAGATGGCTGCACAGTATTGTCTATTACTGATGGAAGTTATATCATTTAGGACCTTGGGGGTGGCTGAGGTGCACCCATGACCAGCTCGGAAGCTAGATTGCATAGCGGAGAAGGTACGGTGGGATTCGAAATGGTCTGTGATCTGTTTGTTAACTTGGCTTTCGAAGACCTTAGAAAGGCAGGGAAGGAAAGATGTAGGTCTGTAGCAGTTTGGGTCTAGAGTGTCTCCCCCTTTGAAGAGGGGGAAGAATGTGGCAGCTTTCCAATCTTTGGAATCTCAGATGATACGAAAGAGAGGTTGAACAGGCTAGTAATGTCTTCTTTTTATTGCTGTAATTATGTCTCATGTGTGTACAGGTCACTTAATTCAGGCGAAGCTCTGGCCCAATGAAGGTGGCTCAGGGAATTTGTTGTCCCAAATGAGGCTTTCTAATGGTAGATGTCTAGTTTTAATCTAGGGATCCATTGTTGAATTGCTGGCTGACATGAGGTTACACATTTGGTCATCTCTGGCTGTCTTAAGGCAGCTGCATCTGGGCCACTTCAGGACTGTAATTCCAAACCAAATGTGGACCGGAAGAAGGTGGTCATTGAGGGCCAGGTCCAGCCCAGATACATTTTGTTATCTGGGTAGGGTTTGGCTCAGGGCTAGCTTTAAGGTAACGGCTGTACAATGTATTACCATTTTAGGCTTAGGGTTAGCACTGTCATCCTACTCCTCTTTGGAGCCAAGGTGCAGGAACTAGGCTTTGGGCATCTCTGGATCAATTTGGGCAGCGGTCTAAGGCACTGCATCTCAGTGCAAAAGGCGTCACTACAGTCCCTGGTTTGATTCCAGGCTGTATCACATCCGGCCGTGATTGGGAGTATCATAGGGTGGCGCACAATTGGACCAGTGTCGTCCGGGTTTGGCCGGCGTAGGCCGTCACTGTAAATAAGAATTTGTTCAATAAAATAAAATATATTTAAAAAAAAAATATATATATATATATATATATAATATATATATGTGTAATATTTTTTTTCTGATAAAAATGTAACATAATCATAACTTCCTGTGTTTCTGCTTGTGATGACGATAAACTGCCACTAGATAGTGACACAGACTAAAAACAATGCATGTTACATTCTTTGAAATAATGATAGCCATCCTGATATGCTCCCATTACTGTGGTTTATCAGTGAGAAACACACGACATGCTGAACAATATGGGGGTGTGTGTGTGTGTGTGTTCTTGCCTGCCTGCCTTTTGCGAGTGCGTGCATATGTGTGTGTGTCTGTCTTTCTCCCCTGTGTCTTGCTGTGTGTTGATAATGAGTTAACTGTTTGTTTACCCTCCTCTCGCTCAATCTCTTTCTCTCTCTGTCTCGGTCTTGAAGGGACTCCGACAGTAATATGCAGAACTAGCGAAGATTTTGTTCTCGGTCAATCTAACCTCCTCCCTCTCAACATCTATCATCTCTCCTTCTCATCTCTCCCTTTCTTCCTCTATCTAATGTATATTCTCTGACTCTATTCCCGTCTTTCCCCCTTACCATATGAAGATAATGCATCATGTCAAATCACTCCAGTCACACTGTGCTTAGCCAGTCAACCTGCTCTGACAAGCTGGAACAACATCAGCTTCCGGTAAGTGGGATGGAAAGTTATATTTGCTTCTTATTCTTATAAGTGGCCTTGTTGATTAGCTGTTGTTCACATCATCCCACAGTTGAGGCTTATATTTTTTAAAGCTTATATATTAATATTTTTAGTGATTTACTGAAAAGCGTAGACATTGGGGTGCGAGACAGACTGGCTGTCTGTCTCGCACCCTGGATGAGACTACACTGATACGAGTTACAGACACACTGTGTGTGTGTGTGGAGATATGGCTCCAGTCTCAGGTCTTCACTCTGTTCTTCAATTAAATTTATGAGGAGTGTTCTTTACAACCAGGTCACACGTGATACAAGTCGGTATTCCACGTAGGGACTTTCTCTGAGGATGTTGGGCGATGATGTGGAAACCTGCCACTAGGGGCAAAAGTGAGCGCTGTTACCTTCAAGTAGGTTTCAGTTTTGAAATCGAATTGTATTTGTCACATGCACGAAATACAACAGATGTAGACCTTACAGTGAATGCTAACCTGTGCCCCCGCACATTGACTCTGTACCGGAACCTCCTGTATATAGCCTCGCTACAGTTGTTTTAATGCTGCTCTTTTAATTTATTTGTAAATGATTTACTTATTTTTTTACTTCACTTTTTTCTTAAACAATCTCAGTTGCTCTCCACACTTTCCTCACCCACCTAGATAAGAGGAATAGCTATGTGAGAACTCTGTTCATTGACTACAGCTCAGAGTTCAACACCATTGTCCCCTCTAAGTTTGTCACCAAGCTTAGGATTCTGGGTCTGAACACCTCCCTTGCAACTGGATCCTGTACTTCCTAACTGACTGACCCCATGTGGTGAAGGTAGGCAACATCCCCTCTGCCACGCTGACCCTCAACACAGGGGCCCCACAGGGTTGTGTGCTTAGTCCCCTCCTGTACTCCCTGTTCACCCATGGCTGTGTTGCCACGCACTAGTCCAACACCATCAAGTTTGCTGACGACACGACTGTGGTAGGCCTGATCAAAGGCGATGATGAGTCAGCCTACAGGGAGGACGTCATTGACCTGTCAGTGTGGTGCCAGAACAACAATCTCTCCCTTAAAGTCAGTAAGTCCAAGGAGCTGAACATGGACTACAGGAAACAGGGGGAATGAGCACACCCCCATCCATATCAACGGGGCTGCAGTAGAGCAGGTTCAAGTTCCTCGGTGTCCAAATCACTAGACTTTAAATGGTCCAAACACACTCACACAGTCGTGAAGAAGGCGTGACAGCGGCTCTTCCCCCTCAGGAGGAAAGTTTGGCCCTCAAACCCTCAAAGTTCTACAGCAAAACCATAGAGAGCATTTTGACTGGCTGCATCACTGCCTGGTATGGCAATAGCACTGCCCTCGATCGCATGGCACTACAGAGGGTCGTGCAGACAGCCCAGTACATCACTGGAGCCAAGGTCGCTGCTATCCAAGACATCTATATCAGGCGGTGTAGTAGGAAGACCTGTAAAATCTGCTATCAAAATGGCATTTGATTCATCCACTGTCTTAATGGGGGCGGCAGGGTAGCCTAGTGGTTAGAGCGTTGGACTAGTAACCGGAAGGTTGCGAGTTCAAACCCCCGAGCTGACAAGGTACAAATCTGTCGTTCTGCCCCTGAACAGGCAGTTAACCCACTGTTCCCAGGCCGTCATTGAAAATAAGAATTTGTTCTTAACTGACTTGCCTGGTTAAATAAAGGTAAAATAAAATAAAAAAAATAAAAAATGATGGATGGTCATTTGATTTCCAGTTTTTAAGAATTTTTTTTTTCCAAATGATTGTTGAGAGAAATACGGTCAAACCCATTGGGTACCTCATTACACCCTCATATGCCATATCTTGAAATATGCACATACTGTAGATGGATTAAAGGTGAACCTATATTGTAAAACTTCTGACAGCCAACTTTCTGACTCGGTCATAACTTTTTGACTTTATAGCACTCCCAGTCCTTAACAATTACAAGCATACCCAGAACATGATCTAACCACCACCACACTTGAAAATATGGTGGGTGAGTGGTACTCAGTAATGTGTTGTATTGGATTTGCCACAAACATAACTTTCTTTCCTGAATACAAAGTGTTAACTGCCACATTTTTTGCAGTATTTAGTGCCTTGTTGCAAACAGGATGCATGTTTTGGAATATGTTTTATTCTGTACAGGCTTCCTTATTTTCACTCTGTCAGTATTGTGGAGTAACTGCAATGTTGTTGGTCCATCCTCAATCATTGCCATTAAACTCTAACTGTTTTAAAGTCTCCAGTGGCTTAATGGTGAAATCCGTCAACTGAGTTACAAAGGACGCCTGTATCTTTGCAGTGACTGGGTGTAAGGGGCTAGGCATCCCGCTAGCGGGACAACTTCCGGTGACACTGGAGGGCGCGCAATTCAAATAAATAATCATAAAAATCATGGATATTAAACCTATCTGTTGAAAGGTTAAATTCTTGTTAATCTAACTGCACTGTCCGATTTACAGTAGCTATTACAGTGAAAACATGCCATGTGATTGTATGGGGACAGTGCCCCACATCAAAATATTTTTTCACCGGCACAGGTTTCATAAATTCACAAATAGCGATTTACATATTCACTTACTTTCTGAAAATCTTCCTCTGATTTGTGATCCAAAGGGTCCCAGCTATAACATGTAGTGTCGTTTTGTTAGATAAAATCCTTCTTTATATCCCAAAAAGTCAGTTTAGTTGGCGCCATCAATTTGAGTAATCCACTCGTTCAACATGCAGAGAAAGGAATCCGAAAATCAGTCAAAAGTTAAAAGTTTCTATTTACCCCTTAGATACCCTAAAATTTAATCAAACTACAATATACGGAAATAAGTCTGTTCAACAGGAAACCGATTTTATCAGGTGCGTCCTGTCTTCATGGCATGCAAACACGAATTTCCAAGACTGTGTCCCTGTACTAAAATTGATATTTCTTCTTCATGTTTGAAGTCACAAGCCTGAAACCTTGAACATATACTACTGACACCATGTGGAAGCCATGGGAATTGCATCCAGGGAGCTTATTTTCAAAATGCCTCGTACTTGCCATTCTAAGAGGATGGTCTCTCAAAACAAGACATTTCTGGTTGGTTTTTCTTTGGATTTTCTCCTACCATATATGTTGTGTTATTCTCCTAAATTATTTTTACATTTCTACAAACGTCAAAGTGTTTTCTTTCAAATAGTACCAATTATATGCATATCCTTTCTTCAGGGCCTGAGCAACAGGCAGTTTACTTTGGGCACGTCATTCAGACAGGAAGTGGAGAAAAAGGGGCCTAGCCCTAAGAAGTTTTAATTTGAAGTGACAAAGTGTAATTAATAACTTCAGCATGCTCAAAGGATATTCAATATCTGCTTTTTTATTTTTACCCATCGACCATAGGTGCCCTTCTTTGCGAGGCATTGGAAAGCCTCCCTGGTCTTTGTGGTTGAATCTGTGTTTTGAAATTCACTGCTCAACTGAACCTTACAGACAATTGTATGTGTGGGGTACAGAGATGCGGTAGTTATTCAAAAATCATGTTAAACACTATTATTGAGCACAGAGTTAGTCCATGTAACTTATGTGACTTGTTAAGGACATTTTTACTCCTGAACTTATTTAGGCTTGCCATAACAAAGGGGTTGAATACCTATTGACGCAAGAAATGTCAGCTTTTAATTTTTATTCATTTGTAAAAATGTCTAAAAACATTATGGGCCATTTACACAATCTCAATTTAATCAATTTCAGGCCGTAACACAACAAAATGTGGAAAAAGTCAAGGGGTGTGAATACTTTCTGAAAGCACAGTATATGATGACAAAATAGTGTATGTGTGATCCATCACCTATTTCCCCAGTCTTTTCTTCACATATTCCAGTAGACTGTCCTGCATGCTCTCACTATGGAGGATCTGCTTGGGAACAGTCTTTACCATCCAACCCTGTAGGAGGGAGAGAGGCAAGTGGCATGGTTTCAGTGATGGCTCTGACTATACACTGTAAATACTTCTCCTTTCCAAATCTGTAAATGTTCTCATGTGTTTTACCAGTACTGTGTGACAAATGCTGCCGTAGGTCTTGTCCCCGGCTAGGAGGTACTCCAGGGACGACCTGACGAAGTCCTCTGCTGTCAGGGTTACCATGTTGGGCTTCTGGTAGCCTGTCATGGGGGTGGACACGCCAAATGGAGCCACTGCCTGTGACACAGAGATACAGGAAAGATAAATAGAGTAAATCAGACAAATAGAGAAGACAAAGTCAGAGCTCAGTTCCATTTCAAATCAGTCAAGTGTGGAAGTGAATTCAACTTCCAATTGAAAAGTGGCATTTATTTCCCTTGAGTACTTTTTTAAATTATTGATTAAGCTAGAATTTAAATTCACCAGCTAAACTGACTGAATTTCTATAGAATTCACCCCAGCTCTGATAGCAGATCCCCAGTGCACATACGGATCATTTGAGCACCCTTCCCCCTTTCGTATGAATGTAAAATAGATCCATGCACACTGATGCTTAGATGTATCACTGCACCTGTATCATGACTCCTTTAGCTTTATATTCAGCCTGCAGACCTTGAGAGAACCTCTCCACAAACACCTGGACAAAGACCGACACATAGAAACATTGAAATCACTTTGATTATTTGTTACACTAATTCCAGAATAATTTTTCAACAATTTACTGATCATCCTGTACTTAAATTAAGCTAAGAGAAGCGATTTCAAAGTGAAAGACAGAGCAGATCTGTACTAGCCTTTGATGCACAGTACATGGTGTATATGGGGGAAGGAACACTGGCCACACCAGAGGAGATGTTCACGATCATTCCCTTCCCTCTGTAAGGGCATAAGAGAATATACATCCAAATACATGGCTCTGGTCAGGACTATTCAAGCTCTACTCCTAACATTCATCAACATATGTTCATCAAGCAATCAACAGACAATTTCAGTAAACTGGACTTTTGATTAATTGACAGTGTGACGTCTCAATATTATATTGAGGAAAACCTCTCTCCATAAACACCTCATCTCCATCCCTGGCAGGACTATTTGGCACATCTGTGGGATAAAGTATAAGACAAGTCCGTTAAAAACAAGAAGACACCTAAAGCGATACCCATAGACTTCCACTCATTGCGCTAACGCCACTTATCATTGGCCCGCGAAACAACCTATAACTTCCCTCATACAGGACACAGAGACATAAAAATGGTATCCAAGAGTTCATCTGACTCTGGGGAAGTAGATAAAGGGCGTCATTGCCAACATCCTGAGGTATACCGTTTTAAGCATAAACACCTGATGCAATTCAATAGCAGTAAGTCTACCCACCTTGACCAAGGCTTTCACATTGCAGTTGATCACTTTAGTAATTTTCTGGAAGGAAAAAAAAATACAATAGTGAAGTGTGTTTCCCTTTCCTTGTCTTCCGTCTCCCACCAGGTAACATCAATGTAGGTGAGAGGACATGTGAGGTACGAGGACAGGCTAATAGATAACCAATAGTGTCTGACTCCTCTCACCTGTTCCAGGTATTTAGTCTGCAGGAACTTGCAGGGAATATGACTGGGTAGAATCCCCACGTTATTCACTGTGTGGATTGGATAAAATGTTAACTTTCATTGACATTAGGTAGACCATTTTTGGAGATCATTATTTCTCCTTGTCTTATTTATAATACTATACTTAAGCAATAAGTCCCAAGGAGGTGTGGTATATGGCCAATGTACCAAGGCTTAGGGCTGTTCTGAACGCACAATGCAACACGGAATACCTGGATACAGCCGTTAGCTGTGGTATGTTGGCCATATACCACAAACCCTTATTGTGCCTTATTGCTATTAAAAACTGGTTACCAACGTAATTAGAACCTTCAAAATATAGATATTTTTTGTCATAGCCGTGGAACATAGTCTGATGTACCATGACTTTCAGCCAATCATTATTCAGAGCTCAAACCACCCCGTTTATAAACTCATTTTTAACATTTCCAATAAATACGACTGAATGACACGACTTACTGCACTTACAAAAATCTGAAAACCACGTACCTAATACACCAATATTTAAGCCTTTCAGCTTCTCCTTAATGCACTCGTACATGTCATCCTCAGTGAAGTCAGCTACGATCACTTTCACCTTCTGACCCGTGGTTTCTTCTGTGAAAGAGCAATGTCACGGAATGAAGATCAATAGATACATCATTGATCCCATTGACCTAACATCTAAACAGTCCCCAATGACAATGTTGCTCATCCCAGAAGAAGAAGGATGTTAGTTCCTCCCACCTATCTCCAGTGCCACCCGATCCAGTTTGTCCTTGGTTCTGCTCAGGATCACCACGTTCAGCCCACGTCCTGCCAGCTGCACAAGTCGGATGGAACAACAGGAGTTAGTGATAAATAGACAGGTGGGATTGAACCACAGGAGTTAGTGATGGGCAGACAGTTAGGGTTGAACAACAGGAGTCAGTGATGGACAGACAGGTAGTGTTGAACCACAGGAGTTAGTGATGGACAGACAGGTAGGGTTGAACCACAGGAGTTACTGATGGAGAGACAGGTAGTGTTGAACCACAGGAGTTAGTGATGGACAGACAGGTAGGGTTGAACCACAGGAGTTTTTAAATTTAAATTTTACATTTTATTTCACCTTTATTTAACCAGGTAGGCAACTTGAGAACAAGTTCTCATTTACAATTGCGACCTGGCCAGATAAAGCAAAGCAGTTTGACACATACAACGACACAGAGTTACACATGGAGTAAAACAAACATACAGTCAATTATACAGTAGAAACAAGTCTATATACAATGTGAGCAAATGAGTTGAGATAAGGGAGGTAAAGGCAAAAAAAGGCCATGGTGGCAAAGTAAATACAAAATAGCAAGTAAAACACTGGAATGGTAGATTTGCAGTGGAAGAATGTGCAAAGTAGAAATACAAATAATGGGGTGCAAAGGAGCAAAATAAATAAAATAAAATAAATACAGTAGGGAAAGAGGTAGTTGTTTGGGCTAAATTACAGATGTGCTATGTACAGGTGCAGTAATCTGTGAGCTGCTCTGACAGCTGGTGCTTAAAGCTAGTGCGGGAGATAAGTGTTTCCAGTTTCAGAGATTTTTGTAGTCCGTTACAGTCATTGGCAGCAGAGAACTGGAAGGAGAGAAGGGCAAAGAAAGAATTGGTTTTGGGAGTGACCAGAGATATATACCTGCTGGAGCGCGTGCTACAGGTGGGTGATGCTATGGTGACCAGCGAGCTGAGATAAGGGGGGACTTTACCCAGCAGGGTTTTGTAGATGACCTGGAGCCAGTGGGTTTGGCAACGAGTATGAAGCAAGGGCCAGCCAACGAGAGCGTACAGGTCGCAATGGTGGGTAGTATATGACATCGCCGAAGTCGAGGATTGGTAGGATGGTCAGTTTTACAAGGGTATGTTTGGCAGCATGAGTGAAGGATGCTTTGTTGCGAAATAGGAAGCCAATTCTAGATTTAACTTTGGATTGGAGATGTTTGATGTGGGTCTGGAAGGAGAGTTTACAGTCTAACCAGACACCTAGGTATTTGTAGTTGTCCACGTATTCTAAGTCAGAGCCGTCCAGAGTAGTGATGTTGGACAGGCGGGCACGTGCAGGCAGCGATCGGTTGAAGAGCATGCATTTAGTTTTACTTGTATTTAAGAGCAATTGGAGGCCATGGAAGGAGAGTTGTATGGCATTGAAGCTTGCCTGGAGGGTTGTTAACACAGTGTCCAAAGAAGGGCCAGAATGGTGTCGTCTGCGTAGAGGTGGATCAGAGACTCACCAGCAGCAAGAGCGACATCATTGATGTATACAGAGAAGAGAATCGGTCCAAGAATTGTACCATGTGGCACCCCCATAGAGACTGCTAGAGGTCCGGACAACAGACCCTCCGATTTGACACACTGAACTCTATCAGAGAAGTAGTTGGTGAACGAGGCGAGGCAATCATTTGAGAAACCAAGAGTCAGTGATGGACAGACAGGTAGGGTTGAACCACAGGAGTTAGTGTTGGACAGACAGGTAGGGTTGAACCACAGGAGTTAGTGATGGACAGACAGGTAGCATTAAACCGTAGGAGATAGTGATGGACAGGTAGGATGTCACAGGCATATTCAGAAACAACAATGGGAACTTACTTCAAAGGCATATGCCCTCCCTATTCCGTCTGACCCACCAGTGACCACTGCAACAGAGGAAGGTGGGATAGGATGTCACTGGAAATCTCTTTCCACATAGCTGATAGAAGTAACCAGGCAGTAACATTTCCCTCCACTACAGGCTTCATTCACCACAGCATGGGTGTACTGCTCCACTTAGAACTTCCCTTTCCTCTTTCCTCTCCTCTCCTGCAGACAATAAAAATAGGAATTTTCTTCTGTGTTTGTTTGCATGTGCTATCTTGTCCTGACACAGTGTACTCATATACATACAGCGTGTTCCTCAGTTCTGATAAAAGGACCGCAAGGACAGAGAACCAACAGGAGATCAGTCTCTGTGTGTTTAATTTGACCTTTGTCCTGATGAGTCTGATTTCTGTTCACGCACACACATGCAGTATGTACTCATTCTAGAACTGTCTGTGTGTTTTATACACTGACATTTTACAATGGGTGGGTCTAATCCTGAATGCTGATTGGTTAAAACTGCATTCCAGCTGGAGTCTATTCCACAAGTTACCCACGGCTAAATCTACAACGTTAAATGCCTATTTACTCTGTTCCATCTGACTGCACAATCCTCTGTCTCATCAACCCAGCCAGGCACCTTATAAACTTGATCTCCACTATAAAAAACATCTAGACATTATCTCACATTTTTTTAGACTAACATTTATTTTTCAACAGCGGAGATTTGTACAAACCTTGCTTTCTGTCTCTCTGACACTTAATAAAACATTGTTTCAATATTTAAATTGGATCTCCAGCTGTCCCATAGTAATGAACGTGTCGGGGTTGGGACGAGAGAGAGACAGGCAGGCAGAGTTTCTCAGCCAGTCGAAATCATGAATCAGCTGGCATCATTTTTCTGGATATTTACAAAGAAATGTCAATTGAAAAAAGGTCAACGAAACAAAGTGTAGCTAGTTTGCAGTCTTTCCAGCTTCAGTTTGAGGTTATTGTGTTAGCTGTGTTGATGGCTAGTTCCTCTGAACAACAGTGTCCTAATGAGAGAGCACAGGCGAAATCGTGCTTCATTTGCTCATTGTTATGGATGTATCCAAAACAATGTCACTAGAAAACAGCTTAAACTATTATTCTGGCTGCACTGTTTGACGTGACTGTAAGTTAGTCATAGTTGGCTATCAAGCAAGCAAGGGATAAGAACGTTGTCAGCCAGTATGGCAATGGAACATTTAGAATGAATGTCTGGGTTGCGTCCATAGATACAGAATTCAGGGTTAATTGTATTGGGCAACTAAGCAAAACACTACAATTTCAGATTTGGACTATTCATTTTTATACAGTGTCATGCTAGCAAAAGAGATACATTACTTTCATAAATTGCATAATTATTTGGAGTGTTTTCAATATTGCTGCGGTATTTGCAGTCCGGTGTTTATTTCTCTGTGGTCCCAGTAACAAACTCATCCATACTTTCTGACCATGAGGCAGTGCCTGGCTTGAAGAGCGAACAAAAACTAAAAATGTTCGTCTTCACCATGCCTCGGTAAACCTTGTTTGTCTTTGACTAATGCAATTCACTAATTGTATATGCTTGGGAACACAAACACACACATACAGTGATAGTGAACATAAAAGTTCAGAATAACAACTCCAGCCTTCGAGAACCTTCGAATCAAACTCTACCACAGAAGCCCTGGTATGTTCCACTCTGAGGGGAAGGGAGGGATGTTAAGGCTGCATTGTTTATTGACCTTAAAATAACAAAGGCAGCAGTATCTGAACAGAACTGAGTGGTCTTAGGGCTGTCCAAGCTAGCCTGCGTGTCTTTCTCCCTCAGTAGCTAGCGGAAGTATATCCAGTCTCCTCTGAATGTACAATGTCCAGACTGTCTGTTTTCCTCCCCTTGTCTTCTCCTGCATTGCTTCAGGGCAGAGAGATGAAGCAAGAACAGACGCAAAGCACATCTTGACGCACCAAAAACTTCCCACAGAGGAAGAATTAGAAACAACACGGTATGGGACACTGAAGGCTACACAAACACACACAACACAAAGACACACACTGAAGGCTACACAAGCACACACACACAGACAAATACTGAAGGCTACACAAACAGACAAATACCGAAGGCTACACAAACAGACAAATACCGAAGGCTACACAAACACACACAAACACACAGACACAGACTGAAGGCTACACAAACACACACATACACAGACTGAAGGCTACACAAACACACATACTCACACACTCTAACCAAACATGTCGCGAACACTCAAAAACGCTTGATAGTGAAAGGAAACAGAGAAAGAGAAACAAACATATGTTCATTTGATTTCAAATGAGCTTGAGAGACTCCTCCAGGTTAAGGGGAAGGAAGAGGATAATACGCTCCAGAACATACTGTTCTAATTGCTTTTTTCCCCCCTGTGCTGGATTGGAATGGAATAGAAGCAGAGCTTGGGAAAAGGGAGGTGGTCAGGCTGTGTATTGTTGGTCCTTTATGTGGAAAGAGAACACCACAGTTTATAGCACTGTGGGAGGCAGAACACACTCAGAGGAGAAGAGGACCCAGTAACACCAGTTGACTGCTCCCTCAGGACCACAGGACTAGTTGTGTGTGTCCCTGTGTGTTTCAGTTGGTGTGTGGGCGTGTATGTATTTGGATTGCATAGTGCTCAATGTCCCATACCGCGTGGTATAATATTAGGTCAGGATATGATCTTTTAGGAAACTGACTCGGAGACTTTCTGACTATATAAGTCTGACTATATAAACTGCCTTCAGAAAGTATTCACATCCTTTCCACATTTTGTTGTGTTACAGCCTGATTTTTTATGGATTCAATCACTGGCCTACACACAATAGTCTTGATGTCAAAGTGAAATTATGTTTTCAAAATCCATCCAAAATGAAAAACTGAAATGTCTTGAATCAATAAGTATACAACCATTTTGTTATGGCAGGCTTAAATAAATTCAGTAGTAAAAATTTGCTTAACAAGTCACATAATACGTTTCATTGACTCCCGCTGTGTGCAAAAGTGTTTAACATGATTTGGTGTTTAACATCATTTTAACATAAAAATGATCTCAACTACAGTTGAAGTTGGAAGTTTACATACACCTTAGCCAAATACATTTAAACTCAGATTTTCACAATTCCTGACATTTAATCCTAGTAAAAAATTCCCTGTTTTAGGTCAGTTAGGATCACCACTTTATTTTAAGAATGTGAAATGTCAGAATAATAGTAGAGAGCATTATTTATTTCAGCTTTTATTTCTTTCATCACATTCCCAGTTGGTCAGAAGTTTACATACACTCAATTAGTATTTGGTAGTATTTCCTTTAAATTGTTTAACTTGGGTCAAACGCTTTGGGTAACCTTCCACAAGCTGCCCACAATAAGTTGGGTGAAATTTGTCCCATTCCTCCTGACAGAGCTGGTGTAACTGAGTCAGGTTTGTAGGCCTCCTTGTTCGCCCCCGCTTTTTCAGTTCTTCTATAGGATGAGATCAGGGCTTTGTGATGGCCACTCCAATACCTTGACTTTGTTGTCCTTAAGCCATTTTGCCACAACTTTTCAAGTATGCTTGGGGTCATTGTCCATTTGGAAAACCCATTTGCGACCAAGCTTTAACTTCCTGAGTTATGTCTTGAGATGTTGCCTCATAATATCCACATCATTTTCCTCCCTCATGATGCCATCTATTTTGTGAAGTGCACCAGTCCCTCCTGCAGCAAAGCACCCCCTGACAGAGCATGAAGAATCTAAAAAATAATAACGTTAAATATTGTACAATCCAAGTGTGCAAAACTCTTAGAGATTTACTCAGAAAAACTCACAGCTGTAATCTCTGCCAAATATTATTCTAACATGTACTGACTCACAGGGTTGAACATCAAGTTTTATTTTTCATATTTATTTTTACAAATGTTAGAATTTTTTCTTCCACTTTGACATTACAGAGTAGTTTGTGTAGATTGTACAATTAAATTAAATCAATTTGAATCCCACTTTGTAACATAACAAAATGTTGAAAAAGTGAAAGGGTGTGAAAACGTTCTGAAGGCACGTAAGTCTAAAAAATGGAAAAGTGGTGAGTGAATATGTATTCCCCCCTTTGCTATGAAACCCCTACATAAGATCGAGTGCAACCAATTACCTTCAGAAGTCACATAATTAGTTAAATAAAGTCCACCTGTGTGCAATCTAAGTGTCACAGGATCTGGCAGATGATCTCAGTATATATATATATATATATATATATATATATATATATATATATATATATATATATATATATATATATATATATATATACACCTGTTCTGAAAGGCCCCAGAGTCTGCAACGCCACTAAGCAAGGGGCACCACCAAACAATTGACACAATGAAGACCAAGGAGCTCTCCAAATAGGTCAAGGATGAAGTTGTGGAGAAGTAAAGATCAGGGTTGGGTTATAAAAAAAATATATCAAAATCTTTGAACATCCCACGGAGTACCATTAAATCCATTATTTAAAAAATGAAAGAATATGGCACCATAACAAACCTGCCAAGAGAGGGCCGCCCAACACAACTCACGGACCAGGCAAAGAGAGTGGTGGCAGGATCATGCTGCCATCGGCATCTCAATCCAATTGAGAATCTGTGGTAAGATTCCTGTACACCAGCGGATTCCATCCAACTTGAAGGAGCTGGAGCAGTTTTGCCTTGAAGAATGGGCAAAAATCCTAGCGGCTAGATGTGCCAAGCTTAAAGAGACATACCCCAAGAGACTTGCAGCTGTAATTGCTGCAAAAGATGGTTCTACAAAGTATTGACTTTGGGGGGATGAATAGTTATGCACGCCCAAGTTTTGTTTTTTGGTGTTATTTCTTGTTTGTTTCACAATAAAACATATGTTGCATCTTCAAAGTGGTAGGCATGTTGTGTAAATCAAATTATACAAACCCCCCAAAAATCTGTTTTAATTCCAGTTTGTAAGGCAACAAAATAGGAAAAATGCCAAGGGGGTGAATACTTTCGCAAGTCACTTTCATGGACTATCAATGATGTCAGCCAGTTCAATAATATTACCAGATGACCGTGTCAGATAACATGTCACCCCCAGCAGGTAATACAATGTGTCAACATGACATCAATGTGACATTAAAATGGCATTGATAGCTTTGTCATGACATTGATAGTTATGGCACGACATTGATAGTTATGGCATGACATTGATAGTTGTGTTTAAAACAACTTTAATTCACTCACCTAAACTCCCCTCTATTCTTTAAAGGGACAATTAGCAGTAGAAACAATAACAAAGCGTAATCCCCGCCCCTGTTTCAGTAAAAAGCTGATGGAACAAATCAAAATCAAATCAAATCATATTTTATTAGTCACATGCGCCAAATAAAACAGTGAAGAAACCTTACAGCTGACAGCTGAAGAAATGTCACCACTCTCAAATTCATAGACTGAGCTATGGATGCAAGGACTGGCCATCTATGATATCAACATTTGAGTTTTAACCATGTTTTGAGGCTATATAGTGTTTGTTTACATCTACTTTGTTTACAAACGTTGGATTATAAAAAGCGTATATTTTAGGTTCTGATGGGGTATGACCGTTGAACTAAACTCATGAGGCGTTTAGAAGTTGTATTCTTCAAGAATAAATGGGTGCATATTATTAATTTATAATATAAGTCCAAAATTGATACAGCAACTGCTGATTGCCCCTTTAAAATCTCCTAACTGAACCACTGGGCTGTGAATGACCTTACAGAGTGTTCCCCAGGCACCCAGACATTTAAAGCTCTGGGGAAAAAACTAATGGGTTTAATCTGAGTCCAGATGGAACTCGTTGTCCTTCAGTATAATTTGCACAGTGAGATCACACTGTGATCACAAGTTGCCACACTTCTTTACATCCAGTGCAATACCTTAGAGCCAGCTTGTCAGAGGTTTGATGCCACAAGGTGTTACAGGGAAAGGCATTCAAGTATAACATTTTCATATAAATGTTTAACCACTTCATGAGACATTACATTACTTGATTCTTCTCAATTACTTACTTATAAAATAACTTATTTTTGCCTCCAATGGCAATATTCAGTGAACACACACACACACACACACACACACACACACACACACACACACACACACACACACACACACACACACACACACACACACACACACACACACACACACACACACACACACACACACACACACACACTCCCCACAAGTATAGTTAAACATGTCAACACACATGCTTAAACACACACTCAGAGCTCACCTGCCCACTCTCCCAAGGATGTAAAGAAGGACTCTGGCTGCGGGAACCAAACTCTGGGATGAAACATCTTAGCAAAGCGGACCATTTTCACTACATAAAAGACCATGACTGCAGTGCCAAGAGAGACAAAAAACACCTCCATGAAATCCATAGCACACAGACTAGCCCTTTAGAACTGCCTGTCTGCCTGCCACAACAAACTCTGACTCAGTCTGCTTTGACCACGCTCCTCAGCCAGAAACACTGGGGAATGACCGGGGAATAGCCAGTCCATAGCCCCCCTCCATAGCCCCCCCCCCCCCCCCCCCCCCCCCCCCACACACACACACACACACACACAGAAGGATACATAAACAAAACACACACACACACACCCCACACACACACACACACACACACACACACACACACACACACACAAGGCCACACAAAAACAGACACCAAATTAAATCCAATCAGACCAAGCTACAGCTTCCATTTCAGTTAAGGACAAAATGGAGAGCTTGTCAGATGTAGCCTCTACTTCTCTGTATCAAATTCAGAATGATTAGTGACTTAATTTAGAAATGCTCTCATGCATTTCCTCACAGCTAAATCAAGATGACTTACTTTTCTAGTGTTTGAAAATACATACAGGCTTTCTTCAGAACAAGGAGATCGTTCAAGACTGACGCCGAAATTGGACATGTGTCCAAGTCCTGAAGACGTCGGGAAATACCTTCAAAACCAGTCACTAGAGGTGAGAGGGAGCTCTATTGCCATAAAGTAAGCTTGGGTTTTGCTAAGGTGTTGTGCACAGGGCTGCTGCTGAATGGCTGTAATTACATGAAATGGAACAATCCAAAGCAGCAGGATGTTTTGGCGATTAAACCAATGTACTCATTATAGTTTACAGTAAATGCATATGTTGGATCAATGATTGTGTGGTGAAAGATGTCTACAAACAAAATGGATGCACAATGAAAGGTTTTGAATGTAAAACTGTCTGCGTTACAAGTGTTAACAGTTTGGAGTTCTGTACTAAGAGTTTTGAAAATTCACCACATAGTTGTGAAAATAGTACCATAGCGATTAAAATAAACAGTATAGTGTAGTGTACAAGGCAATGCTGAAATACCTGGGTTGTATATAACAATATATTTCATTCATTATCTGAATTTCATTGATACACTGTAAGCTGATGAATTTCAAGCAGAGAGACAGGCGATACTGTATCAGTTGACAAGTCACATAGAAAAGGTGATCTTGTACAATGTTGCATGGGGCATAAAAGGAAGACACCACCTTGCTAAGTTTTTTACTTCTGAGTGTGTCTTATGTATGTACTGTATAAGGACAATTCAACTGTAAGGCTGACATATTTCCCAACTTGCTCACAACCTGCCAATGGATAATTATTTTTTTAAGTATCATACTGAATGGAAAATGATATTTACCACCTACTATTCTTTCCATTCAGCACTTTAAAAGAACAGATTTGAAATGTGTATCTTTCATTTTTTGCTATTGTATTAAATGGTAGTTAAAATTACTAAATGGTGAGCCTATCATTATCTGGTGTATTGGTGACTAAACAAAATGTGGTCATGATATTTCACGAAAAACTTGATTTTACATGAATGACTCAGCGGTGAAAGATGTGTGCACAATTAAAAGTTCTAAACATAAGACAGGGGCATTACAAGTGTTATCACCTTAGAGTTGTTTTACTTTAACACTGTACATCTGAAAAATGTGCCAAAGTGATTGAAACAAAACCGTTAGGGAAATGTGCAATACGTCTGGAAAGAAGAAACAAAACGTATTTTATGTACTCACATGTACTACTATGATGATGACTTGTGATTTTACTTCACAGTAAGTTTTATACAAATCTGATATTGACAAGATCAGAGATGTACTGTATGCAACAAATCAAATGAAAGTGTATTGGTCACGTACACAGATGAGCAGATGTTACAGCAGGTGCAGTGAAATGCTATTGTTTGTAGCTCCTACAGTGCAATTATACAATATCAATACAATACCAACATGTAAATAATACAGAAAGTCCAAAACAGAAAGAAATACATCCCCATGAAGTGTACCACCCTCCTTCAGGCCATGGATGAAGCATGCAATGATTTCAATCCAGACCAAAAGGTAAACAACTCTGGAACATTTTACTGCAGCAGGCTGTAAATTATGGTTAATTCTGGGAACATTGCTGTATTTTGAATGGTACTGTAATTCACCCCCACAGAATAGTGTACCATACAGTATCTTTGGAGTGCCAAAAACACTAGTGGGTGCATTGCATTGTTGTTTCTGGCACATTAAAAAATGTTGAGGTGTAAACATTTGTTTTTATTAAAAATATATTCCTTCTTTATTATCACCCCTCCCCTAATTGGAGTAAAGTAATGGACAACAGTACTTAGGCTTTTACATACTATATACATTTTATGGACATGGTATATTTTACATGAGTTATATTTGTTTGTTTAGCTACCCTCAACCCCTCTCATCTATCTCTGAAAACCATCCAGTTTTGATTTCTAATTGCCATATAATTTTCAACTGTGCTGTGATGTTTCACCAAAGTTCTGAACCTTTCTATTCTCATAGTTTCTAAGATTGTAAATTAATGCTAAACATTTTTGCTGAGTATTATTATATTATTGATCGATTGACTATGACTTTTCAAATCAACCAGCTAAACATTGTTTCTTTACTTTTTAAAATGTGATTACATTGTGAAATATGTCTTCAATGATCACATCTCTGATCACACATGGGATAGAAATGATGGAAATTTGATATTCAGTCCATTTTAATGGGTAGTGGAAATGTATTGCCTAATGTGAAAACAGTGTAATGTACAGTAATTTACAGTACTGCCGCATAATACGTTCAAATAACAATGTTAAAACATAGATCTTAAAATGTTTTGCTGTTGGATTAACTGGTTTTCAAAATCACTCAATTGTTGTATATTGGTGCTTAAACCAATGGTCTTATATTATATATATGATGATATATGATTAATTTATATGATGATTATATTTCACAGCAAACATATTTTGGATCAATGGTTGTGTGGTGAAAGATCTCTACAAACAAAATGAATGCACAATGAAAGGTTTTGAATGTAAAACTGGCTTCGTTACAAGTGTTGCCAGTTTGGAGTTATGAAAATTCATGACATACTTGTGAAAAAAAAACTAACATCTGGGAATAATCTATTCTCAGTAAAACATATGCAAACACACACACACCCAACAATCTCACACAGATTACGTCACGACAGCCGATTCTCAAATATTTTGATATTTTCTTGTGAACCTATTTAATCATGGGATAACGGTCAATAGTGGCATTTTGTCACCCTCTACTGGATCACACACTTCATCAAAAGGCACAGAGATCACAACAGCAGAGTATATGGTACATACACCTCAAATTCGAGCAAAGTGTGGGAATTGGGGCTAGACAGGGGCATGACATGCACATGAAAACTTACCCCTTTACCACAACTACCATGTCTGATAGATTTTTAAAGGGGCATTCCAACAAAAAGGTTTAGTAAAGTACCATATAATTGTAAGAGCGGGTAATGTTTTGTCATTGTGTCAAAACAGTATTTTTCACTTCTTCCTCTAGGTATGGGCAGAGGAGTGTGTTCCGTCTTCGCTTCCTACATGCTCCATAACTCCCTGGCCTATAGGGCCGACTGGTCATGCCTGTTCCTGGATGAGCCTCCCCCTGGAGACCACAGAGCAAGACAGTTCCATACAGGAAGACACCTAAGGATTCAGTATGAATTTCCCACTGCCAACTTCAATAAGATGATGCCGGACGTCGTGTTTACGTACCTGAGAGCTTATCCCCACCACCTGCTAGCTCTGTTCTCTGTGGCATGCCCACTTCCCTGTCCCAACCCTTCTAAGACCACATGCTGCATGTGTAGCACTGTGACTGGACCCACAGGTCACTTGCACTGTGAAAGCCTAGGAGGGAGAGGAACAACGGGAGAGGGAGATGGTTGCCAGGCAGGAGCACCAGCAAAGTACAAGTTGAGACTTGTTTAGTCACCTTGGTCAAATCCATGAAATCAAGAAGCAGAGACAGAAGAATGCAAATATTTCACCTGTGAGGAACGTACCTGCATCACCTATTTGAATGTTCAAACAAAACAACCAGCGCCAGTTTCAATTATTATTTTTTTATTATAGATATCAAATCTTGAAGATAGAGCACTAACAGTAAAAAGCAAAAACTGTGATACAAAAAACTGTCACACGTTTAGATTTTTTAAACTGAAAGTGGTATATGTTGAAAACTTTACTGCTGCCGTATAATTTTTGGGGAGCATATCAACAGTGGACTAATGAACATTATACAATGTTCAGTGAACTATCCCTAAATTATGCTTGCTTCCCTGACAAGTGCATCATGGGCTTGTTACAACTGTGCTGAGAAATGTTTCAGGAAAAGCACTTCCATGTATATATTACTGAACAAAAAATGTAAGATTGTAAACATTCTATGCAACAAACATGAGAGAAATAAGCATGATAGTATGGAACATTTCTGGGATCTTGTATTTAAGATAATAAAACATGGGCCACTTTACATGTTACATTTATTTCTTTGTATATATACACAGAAAAATTTGCCATGCGTCCTCAGATCCTCAAAAGGTTCTACAGCTGCACCATCCTGACTTGTTGCATCACTGCCTGGTATGGCAATTGCTCAGCCTCCGACCGCAAAGCACTACAGAGGGTAGTGCAAACGGCCCAGTACATCACTGGGGCCAAGCTTCCTGTCATCCAGGATCTCTATACCAGGCGGCGTCAGAAAAAGCCCCAAAAATTGCCAAAGACTCCCAGCCTCAGACTGTTCTCGCTGCTACCGCACGGCAAGCGGTACCAAAGCGCCAAGCCTAGGTCCAAGAGGCTTCTAAAACAGCTTCTACCCCCAAGCCATAAGACTCCTGAACATCTAATCAAATGGCTCCTTTTACAGTGCTGCTACTCTGTTGTTATATATGCATAGTTACTTTAATAACTAACTACATGTACATATTACCTCAACTAACCCAGTGCCCCCGCACATTGACTATGTACTGGTACCCCCCTGTATATAGTCTCACTATTGTTATTTTAACACTGCTCTTTAATTACTTATTGTTATTTCTTATCTGGATTTTTAAAAACTGCATTGTTGGTTAAGGACTCGTAAGTAAGCATTTTGCACTAAGCAATGATTTTGCTTAGTGCAAACCTCGACTACATTCGAATAACCTGTAGCCAACATGCATATTGAGGTCTAAAAAAAATAAAGACCAAAACATAATATACATGTTTAAATAAGAAGTGCTACTAGTACTTTCAGCAAGCACATCCATAATACACCAGGGTCCAGTAAAACAACCTCTTGACCTCCCAACACAAACTAAATAAGTCAATGATCCTTAACACTCAGAGTTCCAGATGGATCAGATTTGGTGGACTACTTATCGTATAAAGTTCTTGGGGTAGAGTTTGAATAACTTTCCTTCCTGTGTGGGTTCAAACCCGTATTTCTCCAGCTGTTCCTTATCAAAGGAGCCTTCCTCAAAGTCTTTCTGGATCTGTGGGGCCACAGTCTCAGAGAACAGACCCTCAGGGGTGACAGCGGGCTCCGTTCCAGCCGGGGTGCGGTACGACACGTAGGGCTTGAGTTTGAATCCCTCCAAGTTTGGCACCACAAACTGAGGAATCATTGCCTGTACTGGAACAAATTTTCTGCTGGAGGTCAGTACTCCCGTTGGCTGTGCCCCTCTGCCTTTGTAGTGAGTCCTTGAGCCACGCTTGCTGGTGAATTCAGCCATACGATCTGCTCCTCTCACGAGGCCCCTTCGAAGAGCATTCAATACACCCATTGCATCGAAGAGTTTTGGTCTCGAGCTGGAGGACAAATCTGTATGGAGTCAATGAAATGGGTGAGATTACAACTGATAGTTTAAACCTACTCTGGAAACAATATTAAGCAGTTAGCTCCTCACCGTGGTGAACCTAGCAACCTTTATGGTATCAGTTCTTTCACATTCGTTTAAATTAAGTAAATGAGACTAAGATGAAGAATGAGAAATCAATTGTTATATTATTGACTTCAGTTTCCTACCCTGTGCAAATTAGTTAATTGTTAAGCAACTACTGCTTCGCTTTCTCGCTAGCTATTTTTAGCTAGCTACTAGTAACTAACGTTAACGGTCGATGTCATCATGCTTGTACCGTTAATGTTATGCACGACTCGAATTACCACATGTTCCATGTTGTGATTCTTCCTGAAGATATGGCTAATAATTGAAAACGTCTAAACATTGTCCTCTGTCCATAGTTTCGTTGCTGGCTGTTATAACTAGCTAGCAATATGGTTTTTGTCCCTTGTATGTTGATAGCACGAGTTAATTAGCTAACGTTAGCTGCTGTAGCTGGCAAAACACATGGCATGGGTTAACAACACACTCTCGGTTTGTAAACAGCTGTAGTGCGGACATTAATTGTTGAAGTAGCTAGCTAGATCAACTTTTGGATGATAGGCACTAGCTACATGACTTCGATTAATCTCACTTTAGCGATAATACGTGGACATTTTACACACTCACCTTGAACAGTGCCCACCGGAAGATAGGGCGCACACGAAGACACCGACGTCAGAATAAAACCTTTTGTTATTGGTTGGATTCAGTCAGTGGTAGCCAATTGGAATTCCAGATACTGGAATGAAAATACATGTGTACAAGACTTTGACAGTGGATAATAAAGTGGAACGTTTGGTAATACGATCCAGTAAGTCATAATATTTTAATTTAACCATATAGTGTGGTGCAATTCCTTTGTGTTTATTTGACTGCATGGCAACAAAACTGCATAGCGGGACTTCGTATGTTTGTTTGTCAGTCCATTGAGCTTCGTGTGGCAGTTGTTACACAAATGGCCATATAGCCGACCGAGGTAAAGTTGGTTTTATATTCACACATTTGGACATTCAACAGATATTCGCCAAAAGCCATTTAAAAATGTGAAAATCAATAACGAATTCAACATTTGCCACAAAATCATCAAACTAGATATGATAAATTCTATAAATGTCTAGCATACTTTTACAACCTGTTTTGAGTAGAAATTCCAGTTTTGATTTGATTGAAATACATAAAATATCAAATATTGCATTTAAAGATGAAGAGATCAATAACTAATTCAGTGATCGTCGCAGAAAAAAAGTGAAAATATGCATTTATTTGCAATAACTTTAAAGAAATGTTAATTTCAAGTGCAATTTGTTCTATATGAAGTTACACAATGTTTGCAAATAGTTATTTCTGCAAGGAATGTGAATTGAAAGGGATATGGTAATACCTAATACCCTCACAGAACAGCGCAAACTGGCCCTGACCAGAATAGAAAGAGGAGTGGGAGGCCCCGGTGCACAGCTGAGCAAGAGGACAAGTAGATTAGAGTGTCTAGTTTGAGAAACAGATACCTCACAAGTCCTCAACTGGCATCTTCATTAAATAGTACCCACAAAACACCAGTCTTAATGTCAACAGTGAAGAGGCGACTCCGGGATGCCGGCCTTCTATCCAGAGTTGCAAAGAAAAATACATATCTTTGTCCAGTGTCTGTGTTTTTTTGCCCATCTTTTATTTTTATTGGCCAGTCTGAGATATGGCTTTTTCTTTGCAACTCTGCCTAGAAGGCCAGCATCCCAGAGTCGCCTCTTCACTGTTGAAAACAAGGACATTTCTAAGTGACCCCAAACTTTTGAACGGTAGTATATGTTATGGGTCACTCTTAGATTTCCTTATCTCCACTGTGGAATGTCCATGTTGATCCTCTTGGTTGTATTGGTCCTCTTGATCCATCCACCTGTCTTCTTTGTTAGTCAGGCCTGACCCCTTAGTTTTTTCCTGTAATCTAATTTAATATGACTGAAGATGCAGAATTTTATGCCAGGCCCCTTCTAATAGGGTATAACAGACTCGTTACAACTTTGACCACATGGCCTCTAGACGGACTACATAATGTTTACTCAAAACAAAGGTTGTAAAGGTATGCTAGACATTTATAGAATAAATCATACATAGTTTGATGTTTATGTGACAAACGGTGAATTAGATATTAATTTTTACATTTTAAAATGGCTTTTGGTGAATATCTGTTGAATGTCTAAAACCAACTTTACCTCGGTATATAGCCGTCGACTGCCTGGACCTATGAGCACCAATTTAATATCTGGGGTTAAATGTAATTGATTGGAAATATAGTCTTCCATATTTCTTCCATAGATACATTAAGGGAGGGGAAACATTCGTAGAGTGGTATGCCTGTGTTTTGTCAGTTTGTTGATCAAGCACAGCTAGGCAAAAAGTCCAGTTCTTGAAAACAATCCTGCAGTGCACCTGCACAGTATTTTATGAACAGGCCTTATTTGATCTGACTTTAAACCATTGTTATGCCTGTCATGAACAATCTGTTTACGTTGGTGTGTAGTGTAGCCTCCTTGTTTGTGGGTGAGTCTATTCAAGTATGCAAGTGCAGTGGCGAGAGGGTGTCTGGTTACAGAGTGCAGCAGAAAGTCACACTGTGGCAGTTCTCTGTGACTACAGCCAGTGAGTGATCCAGTGTTCTAATTTCTAATCTGTTTTGTTAGTGGATGTTTTGCCTTAATTACTTTTTAGGAGTTCAATAATTCACACAATGCACATTTAACCCCATTCCTTTCTGATTAGGCCTATCACTGTATGGAATGATTGAAGTGGGTGAGAAAGACTTTCTGATATTTTCTACAGTCTCTTCCACTGTGACCTTGTTTTGTTGTTGCCAGGAATGGATGACAAGGTGGATGACAAAGATGAGGACAGCTGCAGTACATACCCAGTAATAAACCAAGTTCTATGTCTCCTACCCACTCTATTACCCTGTCTAATATGCAGTCTTTGATTCCATTCCTCTATCTAACCTCCTATATGCCTGGTCATGAATACACATCAGATGAATGTTGGTTTCCTTTTTGTTTTGTAGAGGATGGTGCCTCTTGGCAGTGAAATCAAGGCCAGGATGCAACATTGGGTGGAGGACAGAACAGAGACTGCTATGCCATTGCCATTGGTAGGTAGCTACCCAACACTTTCTTCTCTAGCACTTACTCTGCAAAAAATGCTTTTGTGGCTGTTCTTAGACCAGCATGCCAAAAGCCTACTGTTGTGCGTCCCAAATTGCTCCCAGTGTAGGCCTACTAGGGCTCTGGTCTAAAGTAGTGCATTTTATAGAGAATAGGGTGTCATTTGGGACAAACCCCTAGCCAATATATTAGTGTGGATGTGGTTTGGTTCACGCCAAATAATCATCTTCTTTTCCCCTCCCAGTGGACTGGTTTGCTGATCGTAGCTGTACTGGCTGTGGTGGGAGTGTCTCTCATAGGCGTTGTTGTGTTTTTATTCTACAGAAGATACGAACAGTACAGTCTGTATTCCCTTCCTCCATTCCCTTATAACTGAAGAGCTTACTATTTGATTTAATTGTTAGAGTCAGTTGTTGTACAGTAACTACCTACTTGTATTAGCAAATATTTGAAACCAAAATATTTGAAACCAGTAAAATAGTGAACATTGTTCAAGTTTGTAACATTGTAATGAACCCCCCAAAAATGTAGATTATCTCTAAAAGCCATTTAGGCCTAATATGTTCATGGCATGTTTCTGTATGTGTTTTCCAGAGGAGGAGCAGCCTCACTATCGCTTCAGGAAAAGAGACAAAGTTATGTTTTATGGCAGAAAGATCATGAGAAAGGTCAGTCCCTCGCATATTTTGTCTAGTGTGTCTCCCATAACTGTTTGGCGTTATTGTCAGTATAAATAGCACATAGAGATACAGTAGATTGTCCGATTGTTAGGCTCCACTGTAGCCTGGTCAAGCGGACTGAGCACTGCGCTCTGGTTTCATTTGACTTCACTTGTCAGAATGTGAGCTACTGCGAGATCAGGCTGGTTCCACAGAGTATATTTAAATAAAAATATGTCTCCCTGTTTTTCTCCATACCAGGTGCAGACCTTGTCCTCTACCTCAACCCCTATCTCTACCTCAGGGTCCCAGAAGCAGCGAATCAGGAAGAGAACTAAAGTCCTGTCTATAGCACGAAAGTGAGTCATGACTACATTGTGTATTCAGATGATACCTGAAGTGATAACCTCTCCTTTCCTGATGGTGAACAATTTGACCAAGTTTTGTTAGGATGAGTTTGAACACCACGCACTAAGGCTAACACTCTGTGTCCCAGAATCCTGCGCATTAGGAAGGAGCCTCCCACCCTGGTGGCTAAGGAGCCCCCTCCCTCTCTTCTGGAGGCTGACCTCACAGAGTTTGACGTGCAGAACTCCCACCTGCCCTCTGAGGTGCTCTACATGCTCAAGAATGTCAGGTAAGGGAACCGCAAACATACGTCTACACCTAGACCAGGGATACTCAAATCTGGACCTTGAGTCCAGTTACACTGATAATTCTCATTCTTGCACTTTAATCCAGGCCGTCATTGTAAATAAGAATTTGTTCTTCATTGACTCGCCTGGATAAATATTATATATATTTTTTAAAATGGTTAAACAACAACAAACCCAGGACACCTGGTGAGTTCAATGAACTACCAGATAAAAAACAAAACCAGAAGTGTACCTAGACTCAAGGTCCAGATTTGAGTATCCCTCACCTAGACTGAGTAAATGATGGGTTCTCATGTTGTAAGGTGTTGCATTACCAACAGTTGTGTTAGCAAAGCCTGTGAGTGATAACCCCTGTGTAATCCATCTCACCAGGGTCCTGGGCCACTTTGAGAAGCCTCTGTTCCTGGAGCTGTGTCGTCACATGGTGTTTGTGCAGCTCCATGAGATGGAGCCTCTCTTCCGTCCCGGGGACATCGACGACAGCATCTACGTGGTGCAAGATGGCCGTCTGGAGCTCTGCATACATGAGAGTGTAAGGTCTCCACATGCTATATCTATCTGGTGCTGGAGACAATGTTATTTCACCTCAATGAATAGGAAAATGCCGAAGGTATTTGCAGTGATTGAAAGGAAATTGTATTTCATATTTGACAAACATTTCGCCCCAAGGTCATGAGGTGAAGTGATCTCCGACATTACGATGCGTTTACAACTACATGTATTATGTATGTCAAATTTGACAGTCAAATGCAAATGAAATGTATTTTGTTGTTATAGGATGGGACAGATGTGGTTGTGAAGGAGGTGTTGCCAGGAGACAGTGTCCACAGTCTGCTCAGTATCCTGGATGTCATCACTGTATGTTACGCTTTCCACTCTGTCATTTACCCTTTGACTCAACTAGTGCATGTTTATATATCCGCTCCACTCTGATAAGTACTGAAGACACAGGACTGCTGGTGAGGGGCAAACGACTCATAGTAATGGCTGGAATGGAAAACCATGTGCTTGATGTATTTTATACCATTCCATTTATTCCATTCCAGCCATTACAAGGAGCCCGTCCTCTGGTTTAAAGTGACACCAGCCACCACTGAACTAAGCTAGAATGAATTCCTCTCGTCCTCTACCACCTTATGCATCCCAGGGTCACTCAGCCCCCTACAAGACTGTATCTGCCAGAGCTGCAGCCCCTTCTACCATACTGCGTCTTCCAGCTGCTGCCTTCCAGTGTGTGTTTGAGAAATACCCAGAGACTCTGGTCCGCGTTATCCAGGTACTGTTACTATCATTGACAGACTGTCCTAGGCTGCTTCCCAAATGGCACTCTATTCCCTGTATAGTGCACTACTTTTGACCAGGGCCCAACTGATTCAATGCCATTTGGGATGTGGTCTGTAGATAGGGAAATCAGCGATTATATAATCTCACTCAAATACTGGAGATTACACCCCTGACTGGTTTGTATGCAACTGAAACATTATTTTGTAGCTACACAGCTAACCACAAGATACAAAATGGCTGAGTATTTATTATTTTCAGGGACACAGCCTGGCTGTACTCTGTTCTGCTCTCCTAAAACAGTGGGTCCGTTGTTACTTTTTGTTGTCCTTTCTAGATCATCATGGTGCGCCTGCAGAGAGTGACCTTCCTAGCCCTTCACAACTACCTAGGTCTCACCACCGAGCTCTTCAATGCGGTATGAGACATGCGCACATGCACGCACGCACGCACACACACACACGCACACACACGCACGCGCACACACACACACACACACACACACACACACACACACACACACACACACACACACACACACAGACCTCAATAATGAAAGATGATCCATGACTGGGTAATCTCATGGGGAGACAACGTAAACATAAATCGTATCGTAGATCTGACAGACACAGACACTGTATCTATACTATGGCTGCCGATAGCTAACGAGCAGCAATAGGTCTGGTGCTTGGGTTTTTCGACACTTGTTATTTGGACAAATTATGTTTTCGCAGGTTTTAGCATATTTTGAATTCTCAGAAGGGGACAGGACATTCAGCCCATAGACTTTCCCATAACTTGCAAAGAGAGAGGGTTGAGCGCCTCGTTCCAGTTCCACTCCTCATTCTAGCATCTCTTAATCTCTTCTTTTAACATGTATGGACCCAGCAGCTGACCATTACTCAATACTTTAGTTCTGAGTTAACCTGAGATTAATGACTGGGTATTTAATCTTTGAAGGGAATGCACAAACCTGATGGTTCTCTGTGTGTGTTGTGTTTCAGGAGAGCCAGGCAGTCCCCTTGGTGGCAGTGCACAGTGTGATAGGTGAAGCCAACCCTAACAGGGGTCTACACAGACAGCACTCCCGGTCTGAAGAGGCTGGGCCTGATAGAGGGGGTTCTCATAGACAGACTCAGTCTGAAGAGTCTTGCCATGAGAAGGGGCCCAGTGACACAGGTCAGTTATTATGGGATGGTCATCTCACTGGTCAATCTCAGCATCATTGCATTGAATGATCATTTATCCTTTGGTTTTGCATAGGGTTCCATAATTCAGGTAACTCTCCCCAAAAAACAAATCCCAGTTGAAAGATTCCTGAAATCAGGAGGGTATAAGCAGAAAATCCGGGAATCCTCCAACTCGGGTTTCTGGGAAAACGTGGCAATTTTGGGAAAGCTACTGGAAATGTGAAACTCTAGTCTGGATTATGTCTGGATTACATTTGGAACACTTTATCATGTAAATATTGATCCAAATGGATGAATGTGGAGGCAGTTATGTTATGTCACTATGAACAATGGTGGCTTTCTGGAAACACATACTCATGGTGTTGCTGTATGGTTGTGGTGTTTCAGAGAATGGGGAGAGGAAGTCCTGTCTTTTAGATAGCAGCCCCACCACTAAAGGAAAGAGGTCTCGCTCTCAGTCCACTCCTGTGGCAGTGTCAAGTAAGCATCCATTACCTCATGCACACACACACACCTGTACTGTACAAGCCCTGCTCCGTGTGTCTGAATGCTCTCTCCTCACACTCTCAGGTGTCACGTCTGCTGACCTCAACATGACGTATCAGCGAGCCAGAATACGAGAAGCAGCAGCTAAAGCAGAGACACCACCAGCAAGTCCCCAGGTCCCACACAAGGTATATGGTCCACTGGAATCTTAATGGACGCCTCTCACTATGTAGTAACAAAAAAGTTATAAAGATACATGGAAAATCAGAAAGGCTTTTCTCTCTCTCTCTCTCTCTCTCTACCCCCCCCTCTCTCTCTCTCTCTCTCTACCCCTTCTCTCTCTCTCTCTCTCTCTCTCTCTCTACCCCTTCTCTCTACCCCTTCTCTCTCTCTCTCTACCCCTTCTCTCTCTCTCTCTCTACCCCTTCTCTCTCTCTCTCTCTCTCTCCTTCATCAGTCCATTCTGAAGAAGAGTGTGACTATGCTGCATACTCCCTCTGCTGTGTATCACTACCGTGAGGCTGGAGAAAGTCAGTCAGCCCACATCCACCACAGCAAGATCAACACCATCTTCCAGGCTGCCAAGAAGGACCTGCAGCGTCTCATACAACTACAGGTACTGCATGGCTCCCTCTGGGTCTCAGTATACACTCTAACTCTGGCCCCGGAGAGACACACCATGTGCAGGCTTTTGTTCCAGTCCAGCATTAACACCTGATTCAACTATTTACAGTCCTGATTGAAGACTGTTATTGCTTGATCAGTAGCTGGGCTGGAACAGAAGCCGGGACACACACTGCGTCCCTCCAGAGACTTTGGACATTCCTGCCATAGAGCCAATGTGTATTTTCTGACCCTCTCTTCTCTGCCTCTCTCTGTCAGGACCTCAGTCTGTTGGAGGGCAGAGTGACTCTGCGTCAGGTCAAAGCTGGCTGTGTGGTGAACAGCCAGGGGGACCAGGTCAGTCTATCTGTCTGCATGCTGGTGGTGGTCCAAAGCCCTGAGGCTAGAGCTCAGCTCACTACAACGTCTACTTCTTCTCTCTCAGTAGCACTGGCAGAAACAGTCGTCCGTTTGTCTCTGCATGTTATAAGTGGTTTATTTATGCGTTTCAAGTAGCACCCTATTCCTTATATAGTGCACTGATTTTGACCAGGGCCCATAGGGAATAGGGAGCCATTAGGACGCACCCATTGACATTATGTACATCTGCGTCTCTGTTCCATCTGGCAGGATGTGAGTGTGCAGTTTGTGATCTCGGGGGCGCTCCATGTGTACCAGAGGACGATCGACCGTGAGGAGGACACCCTGCTGTTTCTCACCCACCCGGGGGAGATGGTGGGTCATCTGGCCGTGCTGACCGGTGAACCCCTCATCTTCAGCGTCCGAGCACACAGGGACTGCACCTTCCTGTCTATCTCTAAAGCTGCCTTCTATGAGTATGTGTCCCCAGTGCACAGACACTCTCTGTCAATGTCTGATGGCAGTGTTGTCACTGTAATTGTCATCTTTGTCCAAGAGTCCCACCTGTTGGTGTGCATGTTTTTGTGCACAGTAGTTGCTATCTGAACATGCGAATGTGTGTCTATGTAGGATCATGCGCGAGGAGCCCAGGGTGGTGCTGAATGTGGCTCACACCGTGGTGAAGAGAGTATCCTCCTTCGTCAGGCAGATAGACTTTGCTCTGGACTGGATGGCTCTGGAGGCCGGCCGCGCTGTCTACAGGTACCTGCTGAATAGCATCAAAGTACATACTGTACTAGGATGTAAGATCTTAATTTGAGCCGGTCTACAGCAAGAAGATAATCCTGCACCAACAGGAAATGTGAATTATTATGTTGATTATAATTAATGGAATTTTTTTAGGGGATAATATGTTTTTTTTGTAAGGGAAAATCAAGTCTGACATTTCAAAGTGGAATTACATACTTCAGAAGACTTTTAAAACCTCAAATATAAGTTATTCTGCAACAGTGTGATCAAATTAAGATCCTACATCTGAACAGAACACTAGAATGGACATTGGCATCGTAGCCACATGACATAATGGCTCTCTCTCTGCTGAATGGACTCATGTCCTCTATCTGTTCCTCTGTCTCACCTCTATACCCACCCGTTCCTAGGCAGGGAGACAAGTCAGACAGCACCTTCATCGTCCTCAGTGGCCGCCTACGTTCTGTCATTGCAAAGGATGATGGGAAGAAGGCGTTGACTGGGGAGTATGGTCGCGGTGACCTCATTGGGGTGGTGAGAGTCTTGTAGAATCGCATATTATTTATGGCTTATGTATTTACCTCTAGCTTGGTCCCAGATCTTTTTGTGCTATCATGTCCATTTATTGTCACCCATTGTCATAGCATCTGGGACCCGACTAATTTAACTCGACATTTCAGAGATAGAACCCTTTATTTACTGTTGTTCATAAAACTTGTGTGGTGTCATCAGGTGGAGGCCCTGACCCATATGAACCGAGCCACTACAGTACACGCAGTCAGGGACTCTGAGCTAGCCAAGCTGCCTGAAGGGGCCCTCAGCTCCATCAAGAGGAGGTATCCACAGGTAGTGACCAGACTCATCCATCTGCTGGGTCAGAAAATCCTGGGGAATATGCAGCAGGTTAACGGACCCTTGGCAGGTTAGTGTACATTCAAAACATGTGTGTGCCATGGGGAATGTGTGTCTGTGTGCCTGTGTGTGTGTTGTTCTTGTATTTTGTCTGTGTTAACCACCCATGATGTCTCCCCCATGCTACTGTGTTCCTTCCCCCTGTATGTAGCTAGTGGCCTGTTCCTACACACCCCCAGCAGTAAGTGGGATTCAGGGAACCCTGCCTCTAACCTGTCCACTGTGACCATCCTGCCTGTATCATTGGAGGTACCTTTAACAGCCTTCACACTGGAGCTGCAACATGCACTCAGTGCCATTGGTATGTACCACGCTAGTACTCCTCCAGTTCCACCAATCCCAGTGACTCAAACAGCTTTCCCAATGTGGGACAATAAAGTGAACTACTGGTCAACATTCAGTATGTACCATTTTTATTTATGTTGGTCCTTTAGGTCCAACCTTACTATTGACCAGTGACATCATCAAACAGAGACTGGGTGCTGCTGCACTTGACAGGTAGAAATGATGTCATAATGTCAGGCATGCACTCGCTTATCTGCTTTAGCACATTAATGTCAAGATCAGTTCATTGTCATAGTTGATGAAAACACAAACACATCTCACCTCTCTCCTCTATAGTGTGCATGAGTACCGTCTGTCCAGTTGGCTGGGGCAGCAGGAGGACATCCACCGCATTGTTCTCTACCAATCAGACGATACCCTAACCCCCTGGACCCAGCGCTGCATCCGCCAGGCCGACTGCATCATCATTGTGGGACTAGGAGAGGCTGAGCCCACTGTGGGCGAGGTACAAAACGCACAGCCTTTTAAAAAAAATGTCTTTATTTAACTGGGAAGTCCCATTCAGAAGACCTCTTTTACAAGAGGAACCTGAAGAAGGGCAGCTGAATAGAGAATCAACATATAAAACCGTATCTGCCTAATTGGAATTAGCATAGTCAAGGGACTACTTTGTTGAAAGCAATATCTTATCAAGTGGAATTACTGGTAAAGAGTAATGAGTGTGTTTGTGTGTGTGTGGATTAGTGAAGTGTAAAGGGATTCTTAATTAGCTTTGTTAGGTTTAACCCCTATTAAAGTAAGTCTGTTAATTAGGGGTTGAATGACTGATGCTCTAGCTTAATGAGGAAGGAGATTTACAAAGCTTGTCTCTTTTACCCTTTAGAGAAAGACTTTACGGTATGTTGCCTGTAAAATAAAAAATCTGGCAATATTTTTTAGAACCCAATTCATACAGTCCCATTTTTACCACATTCTTGCCAGGATAAGCCTTTATGTCTCCTGTGCACATGCCGGCATGTTTAGGAGTATGAGTAGACGTGAGCCGATGTGGTCAGACATCTATTTTAATAAATCAACTGAATATACACCATCGAAAGAAATCCATTATTCATTTGTTTTAAGAAACATTCAAAGAATAATTAAAAACATTTTGAAAATAACAGAATGGCGTATTTTGAGCTTAATTATGTTACGGTTCTGTGCAGCCATGGTGGCATCATCCAAATGAAATCATGTTATATTGTTTATTTAAACAGACAAAACACACCTACCCTGATTAGTCAACACCCATATATTTTATAGTAAGAATATAATGGAATATAACGGAATCAAATACAAATAATATTTTTTCCACACACAACTGCCATAAAAAAAAGGTGATATATTGAAACTGAGCCCAAGGCAAGCTCATGATTTTTAAAATACACGTTTCTTTCTCTTTTCTACCCTCACTCTGCTTTGTTAAGGAGCAGGCATACGGTCTTACATTGAGTCTCTTCATCATGATACCCATAGGAAAGGCTTTTGGACTATTTCATTCTCTGCTGTCTGATTGCTATGAAGGGATAATATTGATGGGCACCCAATCCCTCTTATACAGTGTACTTCTTATAAAGCTACTACCGAATGTTTGAACACATATGGATCTGGTCCAATAGTTTATTATTACATGATGGATAGGACATCGTGTGAAATGCAGCTTGTGACAGAAGACTTTAGAGTTTCACAGCTATTTGTATTTCCAGATTACATTTCCACCCAGCTGTCAGTGACATCATGCCTTGGGGATGTGTTCCAGATGGCTCTGGGGCTCTGGTCCAAAGTAATGGCCTATATAGGAAATAGGGTGCCATTTGGAAAACAACCTTAACTCCACTGTGGATATGACCCTGTTGTCCCTGTGCTTTGGCCTATGTCTCCTAGTTGGAGCGGATGCTGGAGGGCAGTGCTGTGCGGGCACAGAAGCAGCTGGTTCTGCTGCACAGGGAGGATGGTCCCCCGCCCCAGGGCACTGTTGACTGGCTCAACATGAGGAGCTGGATCTCCAAACACCTGCATCTCTCCTGTCCACACAGGGTCTTCTCCAAGAGGAGCCTGCCTAAACTGGTACCTTATATATATACACACACACACACACACACACACACACACACACACACACACACACACACACACACACACACACACACACACACACAGAGACACACACACAGACACACACACACAGACACACACACACAGACACACACACAGACACACAGACACACAGACACACACACACAGACAGGCACAGAGACACACAGGCAGGCACAGGCAACGCAAGCACACGCACACACACTTTTCCAAGAGCTGCGTGTCCAGGCTTGGTACACACACACCTCAGCCAGAATAATCCCAGCTCCTCTCACTAGGGAATATTCAACCTAGTTCTTGGTCTTGGTTCACTCTGCTTCACTGCTCATATGATGTAGGTCTCAGAAAGAAGCCTTTAAAGGACAGCCTTGACCTAGGCTGCTTCCCAAATGGCACCCTGTTTCTTATATAGAGTACTACATAGCACTCAAAAGTAGTGTACTAGGGAATAGGGTGCCAATTGGGATGAATCACTAGTTTGCAGACTCTTTCCCTCTACCCCTGGTCTTGTGTTCCTGTTGTGGTCCTGTGTGGTCATCCTCAGAGAGAGATGTACGAGCGTGCTTTCCAGAAGCCTCCGGACCGCCACTCTGACTTCAGCCGTCTGGCCAGAGTACTGACAGGCAACACCATCGCCCTGGTGCTAGGGGGAGGGGGTGCTAGGTACTGCTACTCTCTCTTTACCTCACACTCCAGTGTAACATGCTCATGAACATGCAGCACCATCAGTAGGACTTTTGAAGCTGATTAGATATGTAGTCTGCAGTAGTCATATTATGATTTCTATGCTGCAGATTGTTACAACTCTGCAATTATATAAAGACCATTATTTTGTGATTTTAGTCCCATGTAATGGTTTTTCCACGTTTTTGCCTAGCTTTACATTTGTAGTATAGTGTTCTTAGTGTCTGTTTGCTCTGCATTACTCTCTCCTCTGTCTACCTTGCTGTGTTTCTGTGAGGCCTGTCTTTTGATGATGGCCTTTCTGTCTGTCTTGTCTACTCTCTGCTTCTCTTTCCTTTCTGCTCTGGCATGTCCAGGAGCTGGGTCAAGGTGGGTACTACTCACTCTAGTCCCCTAAATACTGCTCTACTTGAATGTCCACTAAAGGCTTCTTAGGCTGAACATCCCCTTTCCCCTGCTTTTACTCACACACTGACTGTGCTTATTGTACAGTGTCATTTTTTGGAATCTGTAACCTAACCGTGGTCTGTGTTCCTCAATCCAGGGGCTGTTCTCAAGTTGGCATCCTGCGGGCGATCAATGAGGCAGGAATCCCTGTGGACATGGTGGGTGGAACCTCCATCGGCTCCCTGATGGGGGCGCTGTACGCTGAGGAGAAGAGCAGCAGCCGTATGAGGGTTCGCGCTCGCGAGTGGGCCATGGTGAGTAGGTACAGGACCACAATGAAAATAAGTCGGTAGACTTTGTGTTTAGCATTTTTGATGATTTGTTATGTATGTATTGTTGTACTCCAGTGGCTGAGACAACTCTATATTTGAAATATGTCAAATAAAATTCAAGGAACTGGGTTAAATGCATTAGAGAAGTTTACTGTAATATGTATCTCTCTCCCCTCTCCATCCCTAGAACACGGGGTCCATCTTCAAGAATGTGTTCGACCTGACGTACCCTGTGACCTCGATGTTCTCTGGGGCTTCCTTCAACAACAGCATAAGCTCTGTCTTTAAGGACAAACAGATTGAGGTGAGACTGAGTAGGTTATACTGTAGTCCACTCCCAATGACAGGATTCCATTTCTAATAGTGACTGGTTAAAGAATAAGCCCCGTGCTGGATTATTTTGTGGTTTATATGACCACATGTCCCGAATTGTGCGTGACAGTCCTGAATTTTGGCCCTTTGTCCCGCAACCAAACAATCATGTCCTGCATTTTATCAACAAATTCAAACATCACTAATTTAGAAAAAAAGGTTGATTTGTCCTGTATTTCAGTCAGACATTCCAACTTGTCTCTTGCATTCACATTGCACGTATGAAAAGATATACAGTTCCTTCAGAAAGTATTCATAGCCCTTTACGTATTCCACATTTTGTTGTGTTACAGCCTGAATTCAAAATTGATTCAAACATTTGTTGTGTTACAGCCTGAATTCAAAATTGATTCAAACATTTTCTCACCCATCTACACATAATACACATAATGACAAAGTGAAAACATGTTTTTAGGAATTTTTGCAAATGTGTTAAATGAAATACAGAAGTATCTAATTGACATAAGTATTCACACCCCTGAGTCAATACATGTTAGAATCACTTTTGGCAGTGGTTACAGCTGGGAGTCTTTCTGGGTAAGTCTCTAAGAGCTTTGCATACCTGGATTCTACAATATTTGCACATTATTCTTAAAAAAGTATTCATGGGGATCATGTGACCCATGAAGAGATGGCTGCATGAACTAAGAGCTCCGCACAAGTAGTTTCCAATTCCTAATCTTACCTCCACTCCAAGTTCAAACTCATTTAGCTTTAGTCAAAAAGTCATGGCGGCTACAAAAGGCGACACTACAGGTGACATTTTTACCCGGCCTCGAGCATTAGCGACGGAAAAAGCCTCCAAGAAGCAGCTTCAGGAAAAGCTAGCACCATTAGCCAGGAGCAAGAGGACCCCCCCCCCCTGAGGCCCAATGAATGCCAACCTCGCACTCTGTCGAAGACATTCTTTCTGAGCTGAGATCCCAGCGTACAGAACTCAACATTAGATTAGATGCCATTAACTCTCAGCTCAGTGCGTTAGGGGGAAAGGTGGCAATCCTGGAAAATGATTTGCCTGACATCAACAACAAGATGTCCAGGCGCCTTGTGTTAATGGTTGAGGCAGAGGGGTGAATCCTATCCATGGACAGACGCCATGGAAACAATAGCATATGCTAAAAAGAAAATAGAGCATCTGGAAGAGAAATCAGAGGACCTGGAAAACAGGGGGCGAAGGAATAATTGTGTTCTATTAAATCTGGGCTAAAAAGAAGAGGGAAACATGCCACTGATCCGCTACCTGCAAGACAAACATCCCGAGTGGCTCCACATGTCCACCGACAGGCCCATAGAACTCAAGAGAGCTCAACGAGCACTGAGGCCCCCACCAGCAGCCAGACAACCACCATACGTTTCCTGAGATTCACAGACAAGGAACGAGTCCTACAGGCGGCGAAAATCAACACCATTACAGTGGGAAATGCCAAACTCACTTTACACCAGAACCTGTCAGCTGGAATGCGCCGAGAGTTTGACGAGGTGAAGAAATATTCCATTGATCGAGGCATCTTTAGGGGATTCAAATACCCAAACGAGCTCAGGATTCTTCACCAAGGAGCCTTGCGACACTTCAAAACTGCCGAAGAGGAAAAACGGTTTTTGAAAGACAATCCTGGTCAATGTGAAATGGACCAATGACTAAATGCGATTACTGTTATTACTAAAGGAGGTAAGACAACATATAGCCAACATCCAAAGACCCACCCGCCCCGCTAAATGTCATTATAGCCGTCTAATCTATATTTATTTTCCTTTAGCTGAGAGGGGTAGGCTCTATAGCCTAACCTAGGCCTACTAATGTTTCAGCCTACTTTTATTTCCATCTTTTTGTTGATATTATCACTGTGGTTCCCTATGTCCCCTGGGGAAGGTATATGTAGGCTGGGCTATTGATTTTATTTTCTCCCTCTTTTAATGTGGTCATTTACTCATCTACTCAATGCGGGGCGGAGAGGATGAGGCATTTCTTTGGTGGGGAGGGGGAGACGTTGTCATTTACTCAATGCGGGGCGGAGAGGATGAGGCATTTCTTTGGTGGGGAGGGGGAGACGTTGTCATTTACTCAATGCGGGGCGGAGAGGATGAGGCATTACTTTGGTGGGGAGGGGGAGACGTTGTCATTTACTCAATGCGGGGCGGAGAGGATGAGGCATTACTTTGGTGGGGAGGGGGAGACGTTGTCATTTACTCAATGCGGGGTGGAGAGGATGAGGCATTTCTTTGGTGGGGAGGGGGAGACGTTGTCATTTACTCAATGCGGGGCGGAGAGGATGAGGCATTTCTTTGGTGGGGAGGGGGAGACGTTGTCATTTACTCAATGCGGGGCGGAGAGGATGAGGCATTACTTTGGTGGGGAGGGGGAGACGCTGTCATTTACTCAATGCGGGGCGGAGAGGATGAGGCATTACTTTGGTGGGGAGGGGGAGACGTTGTCATTTACTCAATGCGGGGCGGAGAGGATGAGGCATTTCTTTGGTGGGGAGGGGGAGACGTTGTCATTTACTCAATGCGGGGCGGAGAGGATGAGGCATTTCTTTGGTGGGGAGGGGGAGACGTTGTGCGTTGCTAACTATTCCTGTTTTTTGTTTTTTTCGGAACACAGAATTGAGACTGAGCGGGGGGGTAATAGATCCAACGGGATGTGTTGAGTTGTTTGGGAACTCGGCTGGGGTGTTCAGATTATTATTTTATGTACACCATTTATTTTCCTTTTATGTGAACGCAGCTGTAACTATTATCCACCTTTACCCAGAGATGACTTGCACTAAAGTTCGATTACTGTTCGATGACGATGACTAGTACCTTAAATCTATTGACATGGGACTGCCATGGTCTAGGTCATGCAATAAAATGGAAAAATATACTATGTGCTCTAAAAAGGAAAAATTAGACATTGCGCTATTACAAGAGACACACACCTCTGTGATGCCGAACATGCCAAACTCCGCAGAGCTTGGGTGGGACAGGTGTATTTCTCATCTTTCAAATCAAACAGTAGAGGTACAGCCATACTTATCCATAAGAATGTTCCATTCATAATCGACAAAAACATCTGATCCGGAGGGGAGATTTATTTTGATAACTGGGTCACTGTATGGCCAACCAATTACTATCTTAAACATATATGCCCCTAACACAGATACTCCTGCTTTTATGTCAAAAATGATAACCCTGTTCAATGAGCATTGTGTTTCCTTTGGAGTGGTGGCCGGAGATTTTAATTGTACCCGTAACCCAACCCTAGACAAATCATCTCAAGTCCCCACCACAAATCCTAGATCTTCAAAGATGTTGAACTCTCTTACTAAAGAGATGGGACTGATAGACATCTGGAGAGAGACTAATAGCTCATCTATGGACTATACATACTACTCTGTCCATAACACCTACTCCCGTATAGATTACATTTTTATCCCAAAGAGTTTCATAAATTCAGCCACATGTACAATCGGACCCATAGCACTTTCAGATCACGCCTTTGTCCACCTCCGCTTTGACCTCTGCAAAAACATCCCGAGGTCAAAGAGCTGGAAATTCAACACCTCCATGCTATCAAACGAAGCGTTCCATACATTGGTAACTACATGGATAGACAACTACACACAAGACAACAAAGATTCTCCTGTTTCTCCGGCCACAATGTGGGACGCTGCTAAAGCCACACTAAGAGGTCATCTAATTGCATATGCTTCCTCTAAGAAAAAAGCAATGGAAGCACACAGGCTAGATCTTGAGAGGGAGCTGGGATGCTGTGAAGAAGCACATAAACAATCCCCAGACAGCACCTCCTGGAGTCATCTTAAAGCAGCCAAAGCCAAACTGAATTTGGACTACACTCGGGAGATAAAAAAAAAATTTTTTACTAAACAGAAATACCATGAGTATAGCAATAGGCCCAGTAGATTGCTTGCTTACCAATTAAAAAAGGAGCAGTCAGAGCGTACAATCATGGCTATCCGAACAGCAGAGGACGAGGTCACATATGACCCAAAAAAGATACATTTAACTTTTCATGATATTTACTGCAAACTATATACCTCCGAGAGAAAACACACGGAGGCAGAAATCCACTCCTTCCTAGAGGGACTCTTGCTACCTAAATTATCAGAGACCGACCAAGGAGATCTCAACTCCCCCTTCACTCCTGAGGAGGCCCTGGAGGCAATTACCTCCATGCCACCTAATAAGCCCAGATGTATTGCCCAGAGAGTTCTACAAAGCTCTACCAGACTCAATGCACACAGCTCGCATTACAGTGTTGCTCAAAAGAGACAAGGACCCCCTATCCTGCTCGTCCTTCCGGACCGTAAGCTTGTTGGATTTCGACTACAAAATAATTACCAAATTGCTCGCCAAAAGACTAAACACTCTTCTTCCCAAAATAATAAAAGCGGACCAAACTGGATTTATTAGAGACAGATACTCTTCTGATAACATTCACCGTCTTTTTGATAATATTGATCAAGTAAACGCACAGAAGACCCCTGTCCTGCTGGCTTCACTGGATGCTGAGAAGGTGTTCCACACCCCTGTCCTGCTGGCTTTACTGGATGCTGAGAAGGTGTTCCACACCCCTGTCCTGCTGGCTTCACTGGATGCTGAGAAGGTGTTCCACACCCCTGTCCTGCTGGCTTCACTGGATGCTGAGAAGGTGTTCCACACCCCTGTCCTGCTGTCTTCACTGGATGCTGAGAAGGTGTTCCACACCCCTGTCCTGCTGGCTTCACTGGATGCTGAGAAGGTGTTCCACACCCCTGTCATGCTGTCTTCACTGGATGCTGAGAAGGTGTTCCACACCCCTGTCCTGCTGGCTTCACTGGATGCTGAGAAGGTGTTCCACACCCCTGTCCTGCTGTCTTCACTGGATGCTGAGAAGGTGTTCCACACCCCTGTCCTGCTGGCTTCACTGGATGCTGAGAAGGTTCCACACCCCTGTCCTGCTGGCTTCACTGGATGCTGAGAAGGTGTTCCACACCCCTGTCATGCTGGCTTCACTGGATGCTGAGAAGGTGTTCCACACCCCTGTCCTGCTGGCTTCACTGGATGCTGAGAAGGTGTTCCACACCCCTGTCCTGCTGGCTTTACTGGATGCTGAGAAGGTGTTCCACACCCCTGTCCTGCTGGCTTCCCTGGATGCTGAGAAGGTGTTCCACACCCCTGTCCTGCTGGCTTCACTGGATGCTGAGAAGGTGTTCCACACCCCTGTCCTGCTGTCTTCACTGGATGCTGAGAAGGTGTTCCACACCCCTGTCCTGCTGGCTTCACTGGATGCTGAGAAGGTGTTCCACACCCCTGTCATGCTGTCTTCACTGGATGCTGAGAAGGTGTTCCACACCCCTGTCCTGCTGGCTTCACTGGATGCTGAGAAGGTGTTCCACACCCCTGTCCTGCTGGCTTCACTGGATGCTGAGAAGGTGTTCCACACCCCTGTCCTGCTGGCTTCACTGGACGCTGAGAAGGTGTTCCACACCCCTGTCATGCTGTCTTCACTGGATGCTGAGAAGGTGTTCCACACCCCTGTCCTGCTGGCTTCACTGGACGCTGAGAAGGTGTTCCACACCCCTGTCATGCTGGCTTCACTGGATGCTGAGAAGGTGTTCCACACCCCTGTCCTGCTGGCTTCACTGGATGGATGCTGAGAAGGTGTTCCACACCCCTGTCATGCTGGCTTCACTGGATGCTGAGAAGGTGTTCCACACCCCTGTCCTGCTGGCTTCACTGGATGCTGAGAAGGTGTTCCACACCCCTGTCCTGCTGTCTTCACTGGATGCTGAGAAGGTGTTCCACACCCCTGTCCTGCTGGCTTCACTGGATGCTGAGAAGGTGTTCCACACCCCTGTCATGCTGTCTTCACTGGATGCTGAGAAGGTGTTCCACACCCTTGTCCTGCTGGCTTCACTGGATGCTGAGAAGGTGTTCCACACCCCTGTCCTGCTGGCTTCACTGGATGCTGAGAAGGTGTTCCACACCCCTGTCCTGCTGGCTTCACTGGATGCTGAGAAGGTGTTCCACACCCCTGTCCTGCTGGCTTCACTGGACGCTGAGAAGGTGTTCCACACCCCTGTCATGCTGTCTTCACTGGATGCTGAGAAGGTGTTCCACACCCCTGTCCTGCTGGCTTCACTGGATGCTGAGAAGGTGTTCCACACCCTTGTCCTGCTGGCTTCCCTGGATGCTGAGAAGGTGTTCCACACCCCTGTCCTGCTGGCTTCACTGGACGCTGAGAAGGTGTTCCACACCCCTGTCATGCTGGCTTCACTGGATGCTGAGAAGGTGTTCCACACCCCTGTCCTGCTGGCTTCACTGGATGCTGAGAAGGTGTTCCACACCCCTGTCATGCTGTCTTTACTGGATGCTGAGAAGGTGTTCCACACCCCTGTCCTGCTGGCTTCACTGGATGCTGAGAAGGTGTTCCACACCCCTGTCCTGCTGGCTTCACTGGATGCTGAGAAGGTGTTCCACACCCCTGTCCTGCTGGCTTCACTGGACGCTGAGAAGGTGTTCCACACCCCTGTCATGCTGTCTTCACTGGATGCTGAGAAGGTGTTCCACACCCCTGTCCTGCTGGCTTCACTGGATGCTGAGAAGGTGTTCCACACCCCTGTCCTGCTGGCTTCCCTGGATGCTGAGAAGGTGTTCCACACCCCTGTCCTGCTGGCTTCACTGGATGCTGAGAAGGTGTTCCACACCCCTGTCCTGCTGGCTTCACTGGATGCTGAGAAGGTGTTCCACACCCCTGTCCTGCTGTCTTCACTGGATGCTGAGAAGGTGTTCCACACCCCTGTCCTGCTGGCTTCACTGGATGCTGAGAAGGTGTTCCACACCCCTGTCCTGCTGGCTTCACTGGATGTTGAGAAGGTGTTCCACACCCCTGTCCTGCTGTCTTCACTGGATGCTGAGAAGGTGTTCCACACCCCTGTCCTGCTGTCTTCACTGGATGCTGAGAAGGTGTTTGACAGGATGGAGTGGAGCTTTCTGTTTTCAGTCTTAGAAAAGTTCAATATGGGCCCAAATTTTATTAAATGGATCAAATCACTATACTCTCATCCAATTGCCATGGTGACTACTAACGGACTGAACTGACAGATTCCCTTTGGGACGGGGCACAAGACAAGGGTGCTCGCTGTCCCCCCTGCTCTACTTGTTGGGGGCGGAACCTCTGGCAGAGTTGATAAGGAGCAATCCAAGTATTATGGATGTTTCTGCAGGCGGCCTGCAGCACAAGATTTCGCTCTACAAGGATGATGTCTTGCTCTACATATCCTCCCTCCCATTTTAGACACAATTGCTCAGTATGGCAAGTTTTCAGGATATAAGATCAATTTTAACAAATCCACTGTCTGCCCTCTCAATATTACACTCACCAGCTCTATGAAGACACTATGTCTATTCCAATGGAAGACACAGGGGTTTCAATATCTTGGGATCTTCAGAACACCAGATCTGAATGGCCTTTTCAAGGAAAATTATCTTCCACTCCTGGATCGAATCAAGAACTATCTCCAAACCTGGATCTCCCTCCCAATTAGCTTAGTAGGAAGAATTTATGTAATCCGTATGAACATCCTCCCTAGACTGAACTATTTATTTCAGATGCTCCCATGCTATCTCCCAGTTTCCTTTTTCAAAACAACTAACCAAAGCATCACCAAATTTATATGGGGCAATAAAAAACCTAGGATCATGTTCTCCACTCTATTGTAACCTGAATCTAAGGGTGGTCTTGCCCTTCCCTCCCTTCAATTGTACTACTGGTCTGCCCAAATCCGCAACATTCTAACATGGATCACAAACAGACAAGAGTCAACGTGGATTCAGATAGAAGCCCAATCATGTGGTTCATTGCCCCTAAGCTCAATTATCTTCACTAATAACTTTAGTGAAGTGGGCAACATAGTCAAAACCTTTGTGATTTACAGCACCCTACTAGCTAGCGTGGAGGGACTGTAAGAAATTCCTGGGCATTTCCTCCCAAATATGTTCTCACTCGCCTATAGTAGGCAACCCAGACTTGCCAAAAGCCCTGAGTGATGCCAACTTTAATCTTTGGAATCAGGACCTTTTCAGACCTATTTCATCAGAAAACCACTACACTGAAATCCTTCCAAGAGCTCTGCAGTGAATTCAATGTGCCAAGATCCCTTTTTTTTATATCTTCAAATTAGACATGTCATTTCCTCATTTACTTCCAAGAGGAGGTTTAGAACTCAGCTGAATGAAGTTGAAACCCTTCTTGTCACAGCACAATCCATTAAAGGCAAAATCTCTTATATCTATAGACTCCTTTCTGAGAAAGGAGGCTCCTCCTTTACTCCTTTGAAAATAATCTGGGTAAAGGACCTTGGTCTGACTATCAGTGATGAGTTATGGGCGGAGGTTTGCGACAGGATATACAGCTCCTCTGCTAATGTAAAAATGAAAGAATCTAATTACAAATTTTTGTACAAATTTTATTACACTCCAATGAGACTCCATAGAATGAAAACAGACATTTCTCCTAACTGTAAAAGATGTACCTCTGAAAGTGGAACCTGTATGCATGTATTTTGGAGCTGTAGAGAGATTGCCAGATTTTGGAAATCTATACATACTGTTGCACAGAAAATACTAGATGGATAGTTTGATATGACCCCGTGTATCTATCTTCTTAATGCCCAACAGGACTTTGTTCTTGATCAAAATTTCCCTATGACTATTACATACTTTGCTAAGAAATGTATTATTCTATTGTGGGCCTTTAGTACATCTCCTACATTTAAAATGTGGATTGACCAGATTGTTGACTTTCTCCCAATTGAAAAGCTCACTTATGACCTCCACAAGAGACAGCCCAAGATTGATAGACTCTGGTCTCCACTACTCAACTATATTTCAAATTGGACAGAGTGAATGGGGTGATTAGGGAAATGAGCAGATACATGTTGTGTAAGGTGCTGTAAAATCTAAAAACAAATTATTTGCTCGTCGTCTCCGCTAAGGCTGGAAATAGCTAATAAGAACCTTGATTGTGCTGCTGCAAGTTTTATAAATATATTTCTTTTTTAATAATTATTCTTTGTGTATATATATATATGTGTGTGTGTGTGTGTGTGTGTATGCATGTATAATATATATATATATATATATATATATATATATATATATATTATTATTATATACAGTGCCTTGCGAAAGTATTCGGCCCCCTTGAACTTTGCGACCTTTTGCCACATTTCAGGCTTCAAACATAAAGATATAAAACTGTATTTTTTTGTGAAGAATCAACAACAAGTGGGACACAATCATGAAGTGGAACAACATTTATTGGATATTTCAAACTTTTTTAACAAATCAAAAACTGAAAATTTGGACGTGCAAAATTATTCAGCCCCTTTACTTTCAGTGCAGCAAACTCTCTCCAGAAGTTCAGTGAGGATCTCTGAATGATCCAATGTTGACCTAAATGACTAATGATGATAAATACAATCCACCTGTGTGTATTCAAGTCTCCGTATAAATGCACCTGCACTGTGATAGTCTCAGAGGTCCGTTAAAAGCGCAGAGAGCATCATGAAGAACAAGGAACACACCAGGCAGGTCCGAGATACTGTTGTGAAGAAGTTTAAAGCCGGATTTGGATACAAAAAGATTTCCCAAGCTTTAAACATCCCAAGGAGCACTGTGCAAGCGATAATATTGAAATGGAAGGAGTATCAGACCACTGCAAATCTACCAAGACCTGGCCGTCCCTCTAAACTTTCAGCTCATACAAGGAGAAGACTGATCAGAGATGCAGCCAAGAGGCCCATGATCACTCTGGATGAACTGCAGAGATCTACAGCTGAGGTGGGAGACTCTGTCCATAGGACAACAATCAGTCGTATATTGCACAAATCTAGCCTTTATGGAAGAGTGGCAAGAAGAAAGCCATTTCTTAAAGATATCCATAAAAAGTGTTGTTTAAAGTTTGCCACAAGCCATGTGGAAGAAGGTGCTCTGGTCAGATGAAACCAAAATTGAACTTTTTGGCAACAATGCAAAACGTTATGTTTGGCTTAAAAGCAACACAGCTGAACACACCATCCCCACTGTCAAACATGGTGGTGGCAGCATCAAGGTTTGGGCCTGCTTTTCTTCAGCAGGGACAGGGAAGATGGTTAACATTGATGGGAAGATGGATGGAGCCAAATACAGGACCATTCTGGAAGAAAACCTGATGGAGTCTGCAAAAGACCTGAGACTGGGACGGAGATTTGTCTTCCAACAAGACAATGATCCAAAACATAAAGCAAAATCTACAATGTAATGGTTCAAAAATAAACATATCCAGGTGTTAGAATGGCCAAGTCAAAGTCCAGACCTGAATCCAATCAAGAATCTGTGGAAAGAACTGAAAACTGCTGTTCACAAATGCTCTCCATCCAACCTCACTGAGCTCGAGCTGTTTTGCAAGGAGGAATGGGAAAAAATTTCAGTCTCTCGATGTGCAAAACTGATAGAGACATACCCCAAGCGACTTACAGCTGTAATCGCAGCAAAAGGTGGCGCTACAAAGTATTAACTTAAGGGGGCTGAATAATTTTGCACGCCCAATTTTTCAGTTTTTGATTTGTTAAAAAAGTTTGAAATATCCAATAAATGTCGTTCCACTTCATGATTGTGTCCCACTTGTTGTTGATTCTTCACAAAAAAATACAGTTTTATATCTTTATGTTTGAAGCCTGAAATGTGGCAAAAGGTCGCAAAGTTCAAGGGGGCCGAATACTTTCGCAAGGCACTGTATATATTTTTAAAGTCTGTCACATCTGGGAATGTGTTTTGTTGGTTGATTGAAAAATAAGAAAACTTAATAAAACTTTAAATTGAAAAAAAAACTTTAAATTGAAAAAAAGTATTCATGTTCTGTCAAGTTGGTCATTGCTAGACAGCCATTTTCAAGTCCCGCCGTAGATTTTCAAGCAGACTTATGTCAAAACTGTAACTAGGCCACTCGGGAACATTCAGTGTTATCTTGGTAAGAAACTCCAGTGCATATTTGGCCTTGTCTTTAGGTTATTGTCCTGCTGAAAGTGGATTTGTCTCCCAGTGTCTTTTGGAAACAAAACTGAACCAGGTTTTCCTCTAGGATTTTGCCTGTGCTTAGCTCTATTTCATTTATTTATTTATCCGTATATTATCTAAAAACTCCATAGTTCTTGCCGATGACAAGCATACCCATAACATGATGCAGCCACCACCATGCTTGAAAATATGAAGAGTGGTACTTAGTGATGTGCTGTGTTGGATTTGCCCCAAACATAACACTTTGTATTTAGGACATAAAGTTAAATTCTTTGCCACATTTTTTGCAATTTTACTTTAGTGTCTTATTGCCAACAGGTGCATGTTTTTGGCATATTTGTATTCTATACAGGCTTCCTTCTTTTTACTCTGTCATTTAGGTTAGTATTGTGAAGTAATTACAATGGTGCTGATCCATCTTCAGTTTTCACCTATCACAGCCATTGAACTCTGTAACTATTTTAATGTCAACATTGGCCTCATGGGGAAATCCCTAAGCAATTTTCTTCCTCTCCGGCAATTGAGTTATTGATACACCATCCAAAGTGTAATTAATAACTTCACCATGTTCAAAGGGATATTCAATGTCTGCTTCTTTTGTTGCATGGGCGCTATACCATATACCATATATACCGAGGTATTTAGAAATAGCCACGGGATGGTTTTTCAATACTATCAATACTGTTTAAACTATTTCTTTGAAGTTTTTCAATAAATTGTTATATTTGTAAATACCTGCAGTCAACTTGTGCAATACGTTAGGAGATAAAGCAGATCGCATTCTTCATTTTACCTGTCACATTCTTTTACATTATGAAGCTTACTGTAGTTCCCCAGAGCTTAGATAGTTTGTTTATAAATAGTACAATGGGAGAAAGTGGGAGCAGGTGAGTTCAGCTGTGTATTGACAGCGGTCGCATTTTATATTGAAAGTCAAGTGTTTTTTTGCTTCAATAGAGTGATCAGAGACATGCAACTATAGTTTTCCTTCAAAGAAAACACATTAGTGCAACACATTTGGCCAAAAATAGCTTAATCTTCAACAGATGACAAGTAAAATGAGCTTACAATGAAAAAGCAAGGTCTTTTTTGCGAAAAGAGAGTCTGAGTCTGATGCTGACCAGAAATTCCAATAAGAAGCATTTTAGATCTGTTTTTACAAAACACAGCAAGATATTTCCTATTCTTTATTTTTGTGTGTTAACGCGACCCCTTAACTTGACTTGCTAGTTATCTAATTAAACAGCTGAATTAATAAAGTTACAGAGCATCATATTGTGTTGACTTCTTAAACACTGCAGAAAGCTAAATCCCTTGAAACCATCTAATCCTCCTCCACCCTCTCAGGGTTGGCCGTATCAGGCTCTGCACACTCCTGGATTGCATCCTACCTGGCAGGTCGTTCCTACCAGGTGGCGTGGAGAGGATCTGTGTCTGCACCACATGCTCTCACTACTGGTGTCCCCCAAGGCTCGATTGTAGGCCCTCTGCTTTTGTATGCCAAGTCACTTGGCTCCGTCATATCCTCACATGATTTCTCCTATCATTGCTATGCGGACAACACTCAACTTCTCTTCTCCTTCCCCCCTTCTGACACCAAGGTGGCAGATATCTCAGTTTTAGGGCTGACCCTATTTAGTTGAGTGGTTGATTGTTTGGTCAATAGGCTTGTGGTCGACTGAGATTTCTTTAGTTGAGCAGTCGCAAATAAAAAAATGTAATCATGGCACACGAGACACCTGCCTGATTCGTGCCCATCTCAGTGGACTGTCTAATCCATTGCGGAGGCCATGGGGATGGCAAAGTCCATCACTCTAAGACAGGCATTGGCAAAGTAAGGCATGCATATGCTGCCAGGGTATTTGCCTCTGCACACCAAGAAATTTTATAAAATTGAGAAAATAAGTGAAATTGCATTTGTTTCAATTGCATTGGTTCTCCATAAATGGCTACTGCTTTGGACATGACACCGTTTGTGAGAGAGAGTATTCCTTAAGCCTACGGTATGTGTGAAGATAATGTCTCTTGGGTATAATTTTCAAATGTTGAGTCAAGGAAGGCTTAGATGCACAAGGCACATCTCTCTCCAGAATGCACTCTTACCGCCAATTTGTGTGCATTCCTTGTTTCATAACTTCATTGTGTGAACTGTTTTCCCTGTGATTATTAGTTTGATTGTCTATCAATTCACCATTCCATATGTCGTGATGTGACTATCATTAATGTGATGGTTATTTTATAAAATCAATTAACTAGATTGAACTATTACGTGATTAAATGAATCATGTAACAATTAACTCATTAGCAATCTTGGGGCACCACGGAAGTTTGTTTAATGAGTTACCATTTCCCGAATTAACTGAAGAATATATCGGAATATCGTTATCATACCAGTCATCCCTCAATCATTTATTACCTCATATCAGTCTCATTCTGAACGTCATTGATTTCAAATCTGCACGAACACAAGTCTAAATGATGACTCAAAGATACACAAATTGGCTTAATTATATATTTATTTACTAACTTTTTATGGCTGCAGGGGCAGTACTGAGTTGCTTGGATGAAAGGTGCCCATATCAAACAGCCTGCTCCTCAAGTCATAGTTGCTAATATTTGCATATTTTAGTAGTATTGGATAGAAAACACTCTGAATTTTCCAAAACTGTTTGAATTATGTCTGTGAGTATAACATAACTCATATACCAGGCAAAAAACTGAGAAATTCCACTTCCTGTTTTCTTTTTCTGGAGATTTTCAACCAAGGTCTCATTGAAATTACAGCGAAATATGGATGAGTTTTCACTTCCTACACATTCCACTAGATGTCAGCAGTCAATAGAACTTTGTCTGATGACTAATGTGAAGGGGGGTCGATTGACACAGGAAATAGTCACCACAGCCATGAGTGGACCATGTTTTCACCAGGCGCTTTCACAGGGGAAGGACTTGCGTTCCATCGCTCATCTGAAGAAATTCTAATTCTCCGGTTAGAACGTTATTCAAGATATATGTAAACAACATTCTAATGACTGATTCAGTACATCGTTTGAAATGTTTCTACTGACTGTTACGGAACTTTTGGACATTTCGTCACGTTATAGTGGACGCGCTTTGTGACTTTGGAATTGTTTACCAAATGCGCTAACCAAAGTAGCTAATTGGACATAAATAACAGACATTTTCGAACAAATCAAGCATTTATTGTAGACCTGGGATTTCTAGGACTGCATTCTGATGAAGTTTATCATGTATTTTCTGGTTTCTGTTGACTCCAACATGGAGGCTAATTTGGCTACTGTTCTGAGCGGCGTCTCAGATTATTGCATAGTTTGCTTTTTCCGTAAACTTTTTTTGAAATCTGACACAGCGGTTGCATTAAGGATAGGTATATCTATAATTCCATGTGTATAACTTGTATTATCATCTACATTAATGATGAGTATTTCTGTTGAAACGATGTGGCTATGCAAAATCACTTGATGTTTTTGGAACTAGTGAATCTAACGCGCCAATGTAAACTCAGATTTTTTTATATAAATATGAACTTTATCAAACAAAACATGCATGCATTGTGTAACATGAAGTCATTTGAGTGTCATCTGATGAAGATAATTAAAGGTTAGGGATTCATTTTATCTTTATTTCAGCTTTTTGTGAATGCTATATTTTGCTGGAAAATGGCTGTGCTTATTGTGGTTTGGTGGAGACCTAACATAATCATTTGTAGTGCTTTCGCTGAAAAGCCTATTTGAAATAGGACACTTTGGTGGGACAGCCCCAAAACATCACTGCTCTAGAGGAGATCTGCATGGAGGAATGGGCCTAAATACCAGCAACAGTGTGTGAAAACCTTCAGAAAATGTTTGACCTCTGTCATTGCCAACAAAGGGTATATAACAAAGTATTGAGATAAACTTTTGTTATTTTTTAACCTTTATTTAACCAGGCAAGTCAGTTAAGAACAAATTCTGACAGCCTAGCAACAGTGGGTTAACTGCCTGGGGCAGAACGACAGATTTGTACCTTGTCAGCTCGGGGGTTTGAACTTGCAACCTTCCGGTTACTAGTCCAACGTTACCCTAGGCTACTATTGACCAAATACTTATTTGAGAGCCAGAAATCTTGCTTGTTTGTAGGTAACCAAATACTTATTTTCCACCATAATTTGCAAATAAATTCATTAAAAATCCTACAATGTGATTTTCTGGATTTTTTTCCCTAATTTTGTCTGTCATAGTTGAAGTGTACCTATGATGAAAATGACAGGATTCTCTCATCTTTTTAATTGGGAGAACTTGCACAATTGGTGGCTGACTAAACACTTTTTTGCCCCACTGTATATCAGGATATTCTACCTGAAATGTTTTTATTGGTTGGCTTTATGTAGGCAATTTTTATCTAGTTGGCAAGAGAACAAAACATGTTATTATAATTGATCGGTAGAAATTGTAAATTGGCACTCCACATGGAAAGGTTTGCTGACCATAGGTGTAGGTGCAACTTCGGGAGCATAATGGCAGAATCTGCAAAGGCCAACAGGAGCAGGAGGAAGGGGCGGGTCGGGAACAGGTTTTTTTTCTTCTGGTTAGGCTATCTTGATCTCTGGCTCCTTCTTGAGTCATATGTGTCTTAATTATTTATTCAAACAGTGCGCTTAAAGCATCAGACAAGCTCACTGCATTGTTGGTATGTCTACAGTGCATTCAAAAAGTATTCAGACCCCATGACTTTTTCCATAAATTGTTACGTTACAGCCTTATTCTAAAATTGATTAAATGTTTTTTTCCCTCATCAATCAACACACAATACCCCATTCCCCCTTTAACAAACTATCTCCTTTTTTTCTGCCATTTTTAACCGACTCAAGCTCACCCTCTTCCTCTCTGTCTCTCTGAGACCTCCTCTGCCTCTATTCCTCCTCCGTATTCCAAGTATACATCTACTTATGATTATACTACACTTCTCCTGACATACATCTTGTTCTTGCCTTCTCAAGGGACGCCATTTAAACGGCTGTCACAATCTCTGTACAATCTGCACGAACCCCTTAGGATGTAGCACTCAACAGTGCATCCCACTTGTAAAGCAGCTGTTTCGCCTTGATGTTCTTATTTATCAATAGCTACCGCAACACTTCCATTTCGACAGTTGCTATCCATTGGAGCGCTGCGATTAGATTCTGGGGCGGGGCTTAACGAAGGGTCAATTGGAGGCTGCATTTTATGCATTTCTATAATGATATTCAATAGGCTACATCTGTCGGTACAAACTTAGGATGTCAGTTACATTTTTATTGTGCTCTTACCCTATTCAAATTTACATAAGGTCAAACAAGATAAGGTGAAATCCTCTGTGTGGTGGTTTTAGATGATCCTCTCTTAATTTCCCTTTCCCCCTCTTGCTCCTCCTACTGTCCTAGGACCTGTGGATCCCTTACTTCAACGTCACAACGGATATCACTGCTTCTTCCATGAGGGTTCACACTGATGGTCTGTCTGGCTTTAATCTCTGTCTATGTCCATATATAGTGTCCAGGGCCTTAGGGTTCTGGTTAAAAGTAGTTCACTATCAAATCACATTTTATTTGTCACATGCGCCGAATACAACAGGTGTAGACCTTACCGTAAAATGCTTACTTACAAGCCCTTAACCAATAATGCAGTTCTAAGAAAATATTTACTAAATAAACTAAAGTATAGTGAATAGGATATAATTTGATGCGTGCCCTGGTCAAAAGTAGTGCACTATATAGGGAATAGGGTGCCATTTGGGACACATCATCTAGCTCTTTGACTCTTTTGAAGTATTAAACCTCAGCATTCCCTCCTCTTGTAGGTTCCCTGTGGAGGTATGTGCGTGCCAGCATGTCACTGTCTGGGTACATGCCTCCCCTCTGTGACCCCAAAGACGGACACTTACTCATGGACGGTGGCTACATCAATAACCTACCTGGTCAGTTTTCATATGACCATGTCTCAAATGACTATAAAACATGAAATTAAGTCAGCATACTTGTAATACTGAACAAGTTAGAGACATTAACTTGCATGTGATGTACAGTACACAGTAGATGCCATGGTTATTGGTCAGTCTTTACCTCTGTCTCGCTCTCTGTCTATAGCTGACGTAGCTCGCTCCATGGGGGCCAAAGTAGTGATTGCCATCGACGTGGGCAGCCAGGACGAGACTAACCTCACCAACTATGGCGACTCGCTGTCTGGCTGGTGGCTGCTATGGAAACGCTTCAATCCCCTGTCAGAGAAAGTCCAGGTGAGTAAGAGGGCTGCTAGAAAACCCAGGATACTTCAGGGTTATTTAGTTGACAATGAGTAAGCTCTCGGTTGTTGATCACAACAGATCTATGAGGACGGTTTTGAATGCTCCATCTCCTGTTTACCAGGTATTAGTCAGTTTTTGGACATTTCTGGGTAAGCCCTGTAATTGGATTCCTGTCATTGTTTGGACACCCCTGCTACTTTCCTTTGTTTGCGTAAGCGTGGATGTCTACCTGCACTCCCATGTATTTGTGTGCTCTAATTCACTATAAAGGTCCTGAACATGGCTGAGATCCAGACCAGGTTGGCCTATGTCTGCTGCGTTCGTCAGCTGGAATTGGTTAAAGACAGCGAGTACTGCGAGTGCATCCGTCCGCCCATCGATCACTATGGCACCTTGGAGTTTGGCAAGTTTGACGAGATCGCTGTGAGTAGCCCTCTGTTTCTCACTGGCGGCATCCCAAATGGCACCCTATTCCCTATATAGTGCACTGCTTTTGACCAGAGCCCATAAAGTAGTGCACTATGTAGAGAATAGGGTGCCATTTGGGACATAAACACCTTAGATGTGTCATCATGATCTCACCTAATCCCCCTTTCTCTGTCTCTGTCTCAGGAGGTGGGCTTCCAGCATGGTAAGACAGTGTTTGACATGTGGAGTCGTAGTGGAGTTGTGGATAAGATGATGAAAGACAGACATCAAGAGGAATTTCACAAGACCAAGAGCTGCAATGTGAGTTAGCAAGTTACACAGACAGCTTCCTAACTGCACCACACCTAGTTTCTATAGTCGCCAATAAATGTTCCTTTGGACTTTGTTGACTTAGCCTAGGTCCCAGCCTGTTTCTGCTCTCTTGCCAATTCCCTATTGAATTGTCATACCAATTGTTTGCCGTGACAAGGAGTTGGCAAGATGGCAGAAACAGATTTGATACCAGGCTATTATTGACTGCCTTTTGTGATCCTCGGTCTGTGTCTCTCTCAGGTGGTCACATGTCCCAATGCCTCTTTCACTGACCTGGCAGAGATTGTCTCTCGAATTGAGCCTGTCAAACCAGTCCTGGTGGAAGGTGAGAGGGACGGACACACACACACACACACACCCCCCTACGGTACCTTTCTGATTCCTGTGTTTTTCGCTCTCCGTCCTTCAGAGTTATCAGACGATTACCAGACGGACTATGATGATTACCAGACGGACTATGATGAGGAGGCCAGAGAAAGTGCTCTCTCCGACTTTGACATGTCTAATCCCAACAGTGGAGTGGAACACACAGAGGGGGAGGAGACTGCAGACACTACTGACACAGTATGTACAAGTTTGAGTTCCAATTGGTCCCCTATTCCCATTCGGAATGCACACGCACACCCACTGAAGCAGGATCCAGTATTACCTTTACTAAAGTTATGCTAACTACTAAATAAACAAAGAACCAAGGAATTCTCAAGAAGAAAATAATAAAGTCAAGAGATCAGTTTTACAAAAGCATTGTTTAATCTCCTACAACTACTCACCTCTTTTCATTCTGTTTCATGTTCTCTCTCCATCTTCCTATCGCAGGATGAAGAGATTCAGATCAGGGTCCGACATCACCTAACCAAACGGCCACCAAACCGCTCAGACAGTGTTGATGATGCATAACATCCATCATATTCATGATGTACTGTTTCTCTGTCCGGTTGACAGTGGTCTTCAATGCCAGTCTAGACATTAGTATTATGTTAGGATGTTTATCATTTTTCAGCTGTTATGTTAAGGTTAGGTTGTATTATAATCAAGGTCATAACATTTACATGTCATTCTTAATACTTTTGGTTACATGAAACTATATGAAGAGATGTTTTACAAAGCAATATTTTACTCTTCTTTTTTTGCTGCCATGTGTGCCTTTCACATTCATGGTTGTAACAGAACAGCTCCTTTCTGATTCATCGATTGATAGTGATTTATTGTAGCCAGTACCAATAATGAATTAATGGAGCTGGAAGCCTGACCTGGGGGCAACTATGATAAAGGAAATATTCAATCTTATTAGATTGGGTTGCAAAACAATCATACCATTCTTCTAGTATTAACATTATACATGGTATTGTTGTTTTAGAGTGAATGTATTACTTTAATTATCTAGAATATGTATTGTTATTTACATTGTTAGAAAGGACACTGTTGAGTGCCATATTATCAGGGATTTGTGTGTGATACCTAACGGTATATGTATTTATTTCTCCTTCCCTTTCTTTAGATTACTTTTCCTTAGCAGAGTAGAACATTTTACTCAGGGTTATGGAACATCTGTAGTACACTACTAAGAATAAAAGGTGGAAGTGTAGCAGAAAATAGATCATACTTTGATATGATTTTGCAAACACTATGGTTTTGTCCTTTATGATTTGAAAACTGATGATTTAACCCATAAGAGTCTAAGCCCAGTCTAAGCCGGGGAGGTTGTACTAAGCTATATGGAATTGTTTTAATGAGGTCATACCATCATTTAGATATTTGATTTGGAATTATAAGACGCCTGGAAGTATAAAAAAAATAATTGTGGGGCTTACTGCCATTAGCCCATATAAACACATTGAATAACAGATTCACTACATGGAACAGATAGTACCGCAAAAAATGAAAAGGAAGTTTGTTCTGAAGTGTCTGTCCGATATCCGAGAGATACAGGAAAGATGTAAAAAAACAAACAAAAAAAAAACAACAAAAAAAAACTAAAAAAAAACATGTTTTCTATGCCTGTAACCCCTTATTTTTGTCACTAAACAGTCTTCATACAGTGCCTTCGGAAAGTATTCAGAGTCAGACCCCTTGACTTTGCCACATTTTGTTAGGTTACAGGCTTATTATAAAATGGATGCAATTGTTTTTCTCCCCTCATCAATCTACACACAATACCCCATAATGACAAAGCCAAAACAGGTTTAGACATTTTTGCTAATTTATAAAACACATAAGTATTCAGACCCTTTACTCAGTACTTTGTTGAAGCACCTTTGGCAGCGATTACAGCATTGAGTCTTCTTGGGTATTACGCTACAAGCTTGGCACACCTGTATTTGGGGAGTTTCTCCCATTCATCTTTGCCTCAATCCTGACTAGTCTCCCAGTCCCTGCAGTGAAAAACATCTCCACAGCATGATGCTGCCATCACCATGCTTCACAGTAGAGATGGTGCTAGGTTTCCTCCAAATGTGATGCTTGGCATTCAAGCCAAAGAGTTCAATCTTTGTTTCATCAGAACCAGGGAACCAGTCAGGCATTCAGTGCTGAAACCACCTGGTTTATAATTAAGCAATAAGACCCAAGGAGGTGTGGTTTGAGGCCAATATATCACGGCTAATGGCTGTTCTTATGTACGACGCAACATGGAGTGTCTGGATACAGCCATTAGCCGTGGTATATTGACCATATACCACTAGCCCCCGAGCTGCCTTATTGCTATTATAAACTGGTTACTAAGGAAATTACAACAGTGCAAATTAATTTGTCATACCTGGCTTTCAGCCAATCAGCATTCAGGGCTCAGACCACCCATTCAGGGTTCCCGAGTGGCGCAGATGTCTAAGGCACTGCATCTCAGTGCTAGAGGCATCACTACAGACCTTGGTTCCATTCCAGGCTGTATCACAACCGGCCGTGATTGGGAGTCACATAGGGTGGCCCACAATTGGCCCAGCGTCGTTGGGATTAGGCCGTCATTGTAAATAATAATTTGTTCTAAACTTACTTGCCATGTTAAATTAAAGTTAATAAAAAAATATATATAATAAATTGCACTGATTTATGTTGATCAATAACAGCATAGCATTTGATGATGCAGTTTACATAGCTTTGTAAACGCAACTCCGTCCAGAGATCTAAACTAGAGCTACTGTTTACATTACATTAGCCCAGGGGTTCTTAAACTTTTTTAGCTCGAGACCCAAATGAGAAATTGGGCTGCCCCAAATCGTACTCCAATAACACAAATGAATAAGAAGTAGTGTACTTTCGTAAATTTCTTCCAGTGTGTCAGAGTCTGTTTTGGGTTGTTCGTAAATTCAAAGCGTTGTCAGATTCTCTGTTCGTAAATTCAAAGCGTTGTCAGATTGTCTGTTCGTAAATTCAAAGCGTTGTCAGATTGTCTGTTCGTAAATTCAAAGCGTTGTCAGATTGTCTGTTCGTAAATTCGAAACGTTGTCAGATTGTCTGTTCGTAAATTCGAAGCGTTCGGCAGGTTGATCAGAGCGTTCTGACCTCACAATGGCAGTGTAGCACCCAAACTATTGAAATGTTGGCTAGGTTGCTAACTACTTCCAGACAAAAATGCGAGAATACCTCACTGACCATTCTACTCGCCCTAGCAGAGCTGGTTTGGATGTTTTCTAGAGCGACTGTAAATGTGTTTTTGGCAACAATTGAATGACGTTTTTTTGCCCACGTTTACTGCGCGTTTGTAAATGCATTAGTTATTCTGCGCCCTGGCACTCGAGAGTGCTCTGAAATCGGAGTAGTTAGTGAATTTACGAACGCACCTAGTGTGGCTACTTCACGTGCCTGTTATCAAACACGTATTTATGTTTTATTATGACATCTCAATAGAATGATATAGATCACTACGTGACAGAAACCTATTGAAAATCGACGATAAAACACAAATGTCGTACAGCAAAAGACAAGGCAGTATGCAGCCAGCGGATACAGAGCAGCCAACGATGCTGACTCTGCAAGAACAGCGACTCCGCATACAACAATTAGGTAAAAGTTATTTGTACACGGGTAGGCCTATTTCTGAGGGATAATACATGCACGTTTAGTGTAAACATTCAAACGATAACTAAGTGGTTCTAAACCACTGTAGCCAGGCATTCGATATATCAGTCACACCTTGACACAATTATTGATTCCGTGTTTGCCATGAGGTCGCATCGGCAAAGAGCGCCTGTACATTTTGGAAATATTTCTAATACATTTGTCATTTTCCCCCCTGCAAACATTGTTTTAAAAATATACATATATAGCGAATTAATATCAGAATCCACCACGGAGTTTCAAAACTGAAGTTGGCAAGCTAGCTAATGTGTTAGCTGGTTCGCTGGCAATTGTTTTGATTTGAATTGCCAGCCATCTGTCCGGAGGTTTAGGATGGAGAAAAGCCCGAAGACGGCTGATGTGTTCACTGTAGTAAGGACCAAGTAACGAGGCTACTATTGAATTGTTCATGAAATGTGGCGTGCTTTCTGGCGTAGCCCTACCCAAGTGGGTGTTTCATTTAGGTAGTAGTGAAGCCTAGCTAGTTTGCTACACCTACAACGGAGTCCATGACCTGCAGTTGCTGAGCTCAAACTTCATCAGTCCAACTATATGGAGGCCAAACACAGACGAGGCACCGTAATGGCTGCCTGCCACTGGACTTGCTCCAGAGACCATTGCGCTCCCCCTTTGACCACCTTCCGATGTTGCTTCACCACTCAAGTCATGAACTTTCCGACCGTCTCATTAGCCCAAACAATGCAGCCGGCAATACAATCGTGTCCCCGTAGACCGGTTAATACCAAAAACATCCATTCAGGCTGCAAAAGCATCGTTTTTCATCCATAACTAGATTTAATGGCGGGAAAATAGCAATACTTTCTTTAGAAAAACACAATTTTCCACAACAATGCTAATGCTACCTCCTGATGACTTGCACCCTACCCTGCATTCAGCCAGGACAGACTGCTGCAACTGTATTGGCTGAACGCAACATGGGACACATATTTCCGTATTTTTGTCCGCCTTCTCGCCATTAAATTGAGTTAAATAGGAAGTCAACGCCTTTACTGACTGTATAGAGAATGTTTTAGGTACGAACCGGTCCACGGATGATACAGTGTTTTTTTCTTGCTGCATACGATGCGTTTGGACGCAGATGCCGGTCTTTGAGCTGTCCTGTTATGACCTTCCATCTCATGAATGATGTTTTCTAAATTGCTTGTCTTTTTTACTGTTGCTTTAAAGTGCTTTGATATTCCGTATGTAATAAATGGCGCTATAAAAGTTGAATAAATTATTCTTAAAACACTTTTACTGCAAAATATATGATAGGCTGCATAAAATGTACTCCAATTTTTATTTCACCTTTATTTAACCAGGTAGGCTAGTTGAGAACAAGTTATCATTTGCAACTGCGACCTGGCCAAGATAAAGCAAAGCAGTTCGAAACAAAACAACACAGAGTTACACATAGAATAAACAAACATACAGTCAATAATACAGTAGAAAAAGTCTATATACAGCATGTGCAAATGAGGTAGGATAAGGGAGTTAATAAAGGCAATAAATAGGCCATGGTGGCAAAGTAATTACAATATAGCAATTAAACACTGGAATGGTAGATGTGTAGAAGATGAATGTGCAAGTAGAGATACTGGGGTGCAAAGGAGCAAGATAAATAAATACAGTATGGGGATGAGGTAGTTGGATGGGCTATTTACAGATGGGCTATGTATAGGTGCAGTGATCTGTGAGTTGCTCTGACAGCTGGGTGCTTAAAGCTAGTGAGGGAGATATGAGTCTCCAGCTTCAGTGATTTTTGCAGTTTGTTCCAGTCATTGGCAGCAGAGAACTGGAAGGAAAGGCAGCCAAAGGAAGAATTGGCTTTGGGGGTGACCAGTGAGATATAACTGCTGGAGCACGTGCTACAGGGCTTTACCTAGCAGAGGCTTGTATATGACCTGGAGCCAGTGGGTTTGGTGAAGAGTATGAAGCGAGAGCTAGCCAACGAGAGTGTACAGGTTGCAGTGGTGGGTAGTATATGGGGCTTTGGTGACAAAACGGATGGCACTGTGATAGACTGCATCCAATTTGTTGAGTAGAGTGTTGGAGGCTATTTTGTAAATGACATTGCTGAAGTCGAGGATTGGTAGGATAGTCAGTTTTACGAGGGTATGTTTGGCAGCATGAGTGGTTTGTTGCGAAATAGGAAGCCGATTCTAGATGTCATTTTTGATTGGAGATGCTTAATGTGAGTCTGGAAGGAGAGTTTACAGTAACCAGACATCTAGGTATTTGTAGTTGTCCACATATTCTAAGTCAGAACCTTCCAGAGTCGTGATGCTGGACGGACGGGCAGCGATCGGTTGAAGAGCATGCATTTAGTTTTACTTGCAGTTGGGGGGTCACAGAAGGAGAGTTGTATGGCATTGAAGCTCGTCTGGAAGGCCAGAGGTATACAGAATGGTGTCGTCTGCGTAGATGTGGATCAGATAATCACCAGCAGCAAGTGTCATCATTGATGTATACAGAGAAGAGTTGGTCCGAGAATTGAACCCTGTGGCACCCCCATAGAGACTGCCAGAGGTCCGGACAACAGGCCCTCCGATTTGACTCACTGAACTCTATCAAAGAAGTAGTTGGTGAACCAGGCGAGGCAATCATTTGAGAAACCAAGGCTGTTGAGTCTGCCGATAAGAATGTGGTGATTGACAAGAGTCGAAAGCCTTGGCCAGGTCTATGAATACGGTTGCCAAGTAATCTCTCTTATCGATGGCGGTTATGATTAGAAGTCGACCGATTAATCAGAATGGCCGATTTAATTAGGGCCGATTTCAAGTTTTCATAACAATCGGAAATCGGTATTTTTGGACACCGATTTGGCCGATTTAAAAATAATAATAATTTTACACCTTAATTTAATCTTTATTTAACTAGGCAAGTCAGTTAAGAACACATTCTTATTTTCAATGATGGCCTAGGAACAGTGGGTTAACAACCTTGTTCAGGGGCAGAACGACAGATTTTTACCTTGTCAGCTCAGAGATTCAATCTTGCAACCTTACAGTTAACTAGTCCAATGCTCTAACCACCTGATTACATTGCACTCCACGAGGAGCCTGCCTGTTACGCAAATGCAGTAAGCCAAGGTAAGTTGCTAGCTAGCATTAAAATTATCTTATAAAGATCAATCATAATCACTAGTTAACTACACATGGTATGATATTACTAGTTTATCTAGCATGTCTTGCGTTGCATATAATCGATGCGTTGCGTATTCGTGAAAAAGGACTGTCATTACTCCAATGTGTACCTAACCATAAACATCAATGCCTTTCTTAAAATCAAATCACAGAAGTATATATTTTAAGCCTACATATTTAGCTAAAAGAAATCCAGGTTAGCAGGCAATATTAACCAGGTTAAATTGTGTCACTTCTCTTGCGTTCATTGCACGCAGAGTCAGGGTATATGCAGCAGTTTGGGCAGCCTGGCTCGTTGCGAACTAATTTGCCAGAATTTTACGTAATTATGACATAACATTGAAGGTTGTGCAATGTAACAGGAATATTTACACTTATGGACGCCACCCGTTCGATAAAATACGGAACGGTTCCGTATTTCACTGAAAGAATAAACATCTTGTTTTCGAGATGATAGTTTCCGGATTCGACCATATTAATGACCAAAGGCTCGTATTTCTGTGTGTTATTATGTTCTAACTAAGTCTATGATTTGATAGAGCAGTCTGACTGAGCGGTGGTAGGCACCAGCAGGCTTGTTAGGGTTCCGTTAATCTAATCTGGTATCAGGATAAATATGACAATGAGTCACCCACCGCATTGTATGCTATGTATTTTTTATTAGCTAAGCAATAAGTGGTAAATGCAATTTTCGTATATACGGGCTCTGTCACACCTCGCTGGGCAAAACAGAGAACTGACTTGTTCCTGACAAAGATATTATAATATACTCTGATGACGGAAGTAGTTCCTGCTTCCGAGCCGGCCTGTCAGAGTAGAGACTGGGCGTGGTTTAAACTCACCCAGCCTATCGTTGATTGTTGGCGCACAGGCTGGTCCCAGCCTCCTAGGCTCTTCAGCGGTCAGTCGTTGTAGTTGTGTAGAATATACAGTTATCAGGCACCTGGCTCTTGTTATCTAACAAAATACCGTTTGTTCTCGCAACACTACGTTCTGAATGTGCCCCCACAACTCATGCACAGTTCCTGTCTTCATGTTATTCTGTATTTTTCCATCATGAGAAAGGCCCATGGCCCTGAAACTGTTAACAATGTCTCAAGTCAGCTATGTTGCATACCACATACATCCACACAAGCCAACAGCAGATAATATTCAATCACATATATGGTAACGGGCTATAGTGCATAACACAGAATCCTCACAGGCTCGTAAGCATTCATTCAAACAGCACTGTCGTGCGTTTTGCCAGCAGCTCTTCACAATGCTTCAAGCATTGTGCTGTTTATGACTTCAAGCCTATCAACACCCGAGATTAGGCTTTTATATCTGATGTGAAATGGCTAGCTAGTTAGCGGGATGCGCTCTAATAGCGTTCCAAACGTCACTCACTCTGAGACTTGGAGTGGTTGTTCCCCTTGCTCTGCATGGGTAATGCTGTTTCGAGGGTGGCTGTTGTCGATGTGTTCCTGGTTCGAGCCCAGGTAGGAGCGAGGAGAGGGACGGAAGCTATACTGTTACACTGGCAATACTAAAGTGCTTATAAGAACATCCAATAGTCAAAGGTTAATGAAATACAAATGGTATAGAGCGAAATAGTCCTATAATTCCTATAATATCTACAACCTAAAAGTTCTTACCTGGGAATATTGAAGACTCATATTAAAAGGAACCACCAGCTTTCATATGTTCTCATGTTCTGAGCAAGGAACTTAAACTTTAGCTTTCTTACATGGCACATATTGCACTTTTACTTTCTTCTCCAAAACTTTGTTTTTGCATTATTTAAACTAAATTGAACATTTCATTTTTATTTGAGGCTAAATTTATTTTGATGTATTATATTAAGTTAAAATAAGTGTTCATTCAGTATTGTTGTAATTGTCATTATTACAAATACTTTTTTTACATTTTTTAAAATCGTCCGATTAATCGGTATTGGCTTTTTTTGGTCCTCCAATAATCGGTATTGGTGTTGAAAAATCATAATCGGTCGACCTCTATATCGTTTAGGACCTTGAGCGTGGCTGAGGTGCACCCATGACCAGCTCTGAAACCAGATTGCATAGCGGAGAAGGTACGGTGGGATTCGAAATGGTCGGTAATCTGTTTGTTAACGTGACTTTCGAAGACCTTAGAAAGGCAGGGTAGGATAGATATAGTTCTGTAGCAGTTTGGGTCTAAGGTGTCTCCCCCTTCGAAGAAGGGGATGACCGCGGCAGCTTTCCAATCTTTGGGAATCTCAGACGATACGAAAGAGAGGTTGAACAGGCTAGTAATAGGGGTTGCAACAATTTCGACAGATCATTTTAGAAAGAGAGGGTCCAGATTGTCTAGCCCAGCTGATTTGAAGGGGTCCAGATTTTGCAGCTCTTTCAGAACATCAGCTATCTGGATTTGGGTGAAGGAGAAATGGGGGAGGCTTGGGCGAGTTGCTGTGGGAGGTGGAGGGCTGTTGATCGGTGTAGGGGTAGCCAGGTGGAAAGCATGGCCAGCTGTAGAAAAATGCTTATTGAAATTGTCAATTATAGTGGATTTATCGGTGGAGACAGTGTTTCCTAGCCTCAGTGCAGTGGGCAGCTGGGAGGAGGTGCTCTTATTCTCCATGGACTTCAGTGTCCCAGAACTTTTTTAGTTTGTGCTACAGGATGCACATTTCTGCTTGAAAAAGCTAGCCTTAGCTTTCCTAACTGCCTGTGTATATTTGTTCCTAATTTCCCTGACAAGTTGCATATCACGGGGGCTATTCGATGCTAATGCAGAATGCCACAGGATGTTTTTGTGCTGGTCAAGGGCAGTCAGGCCTGGAGAGAACCAAGGTCTATATTTGTTCCTGGTTCTACATTTTTGAATGGTGCATGCTTATTTAAGATGGTGAGGAAGGCACTTTTAAAGAATAACCAGGCATCCTCTACTGCCAAACAAATGCTCTATAGATTGCAATTATTTTATTAATCACCCCTCTCTCAATGACTTCTGTTCCCTGTATATGATGTTCAGAGCGGCAGGCCCAGGCAGAGTACAGTGCTGCCAAGGAGATTTTAGAGAATGATCAGAAAGCCCCACGTGGTGGAACGACCCTGAGCAGGTTACTGTCCAAGCCAGGACTGTCAATGGAGGTACATATACACTGAACAAAAATATAAACGCAACATGTAAAGTTTTGGACCCATGTTTCATGAGCTGAAATAAAAGATCCCAGAAATGTTCCATTCACACAAAAAGCTTATTTCTCTCAAATATATATATTTTTCGCACACATTTGTTTACATCCCTATTAGTAAGCATTTCTCTTTTGCCAATATAATCCATCCACCTGACAGGTGTGGCATATCAACAAGCTGATTAAACAGCATGATCATTACACTGGTACACCTTGCATTTTTGTACAATAAAAGGCCATTCTAAAATGTGCAGTTTTGTCACACAGCACAAAGCCACAGATGTCTCAAGTAGGAAGGAAAGGAATGTCCATCAGAGCTGTTGCCAGAGAATATAATGTTAATTTCCCTACTATAAGCCACCTCCAATGTAATTTTAGAGAATTTGGCAGTAAGCCCAATAGCCTCACAACCGCAGACCACATGTAACAATGGCAGCTCAAGACCTCCACATCTGGTTTCTTCACCTGCGGTATCATCTGAGACCAACTACCCAGACAGCTGATGAAACTGTGGTTTTGCACAACTGATTATTTTCTGCACAAAACTGTCAGAAACGTCTCAGGGAAGCTCTTCTCGTCGTCCTTACCAGGGTCTTGACCTGACTGCAGTTTGGTGTTGTAACTGACTTCATTGGGCAAATTCTGACCTTCGATGGCCACTGGCACGCTGGAGAAGTGTGATCTTCATGGTGGAATTCCTGTTTCAACTGTACCGGGCAGAGAGCGTGTATGGCATCGTGTGGGCGAGCGGTTTTCTAATGTCAACGTTGTGAACAGAGTGCCACATGGTGGCGATGGGATTATGGTATGGGCAGACAAACTACGGACAACGAACACAGTTGCATTTTAACGATGGCAATTTGAATGCACAGAGATACCGTGACAAGATCCTAAGGCCCATTGTCGTGCCATTCATCCGCCGCCATCACTTCATGTTTCAGCATGATAATGCATGGTCTTATGTCGCAAGGATCTTCACACAATTCCAGGAACTGAAAATGTCCCAGTTATTCCATGGCCTGCATACTCACCAGACATGTTACCCATTGAGCAAGTTTGGGATGCTCTGGTCAATGTGTATGACAACATGTTCCAGTTCCCGCCAATATCCAGCAACTTTGCACATAGAGGAGTGGGACAACATTCCACAGGCCACAATCAACAGCCTGATCAACTCTATGCGAAGGAGATGTATCGCGCTGCATGAGGCAAATGGTGGTCATACCAGACACTGACTGGTTTTCTGATCCAGGCCCCTACTTTTTTTTTTTAAAGGTATCTGTGATCAACAGATGCGTATTTGTATTCCCTGTCATGTGATATCCATAATTAGGGATAAGTATTTATATTGACTGAATTCCTTATATGAATTGTAACTGTAATATGTTTGCATGCTGTGTTTATATTTTTGTTCAGTTTAACTTCAACTCAGGCAGAGAGAGAGAGGTGGCAAGCTTGACCTGTGCGTGCGTAGACAATATTAGCTTAGTATGAAGGCATCACATTTTTGGAAGAGCCCAGTTGTATATGCCGGTTTGTACATAATATGCTTGCATATCTCTGTGCGTAGAGCATTGTGGAGCGGGAGAAGCGTAGGCGGTGTACTCTGATAGAGCAGCACAACGGGTTGCAGTGTTCTGTGAGGGCCAAGGGGTCTCAGCTGCTGGAGATGGAGCAGGCCATGAAAGCCCTGGAGCTGGACTCCAATAAGGACGGAGACGAGCAGCACTACGACCAGGTGACTCCACTATATAGTTAGGGTGTCATTTGACAGACTCAATTGTCCCCAAAAACTTAGAAGAAAGCAAATGTCAAGGTTTAGCACCATGGACAGCACCACTCACACAACTGTTCAGTTTATTAAGATGCCCATTAGCTACTGCGCATGCGGTAACTTCTCTTCCTAGGGTCCACATAAAACGTACAAATACAGTTGAAGTCAGAAGTTTGCATACACTTAGGTTGGAATCATTTCAACAACCACAAATTTCTTGTTAACAAACTATAGTTTTGGAAAGTCGTTTAGCACATCTACTTTGTGCATGACACAAGCAATTTTTTCAACAATTGTTTACAGACAGATTATTTCACTATATCACAATTCCAGTGGGTCAGAAGTTTACATGACACAAGCAATTTTTTCAACAATTGTTTACAGACAGATTATTTCACTGTATCACAATTCCAGTGGGTCAGAAGTTTACATACACCAAGTTGACTGTGCCTTTAAACAGCTTGGAAAATTCCAGAAAATGATGTCATGGCTTTAGAAGCTTCTGATAAGCTAATTGACATCATGAGTCAATTGGAGGTGTACCTGTGGATGTATTTCAAGGCCTACCTTCAAACTCAGTGCCTCTTTGCTTGACATCATGGGAAAATCAAAAGAAATCAGCCAAGACCTCAGAAAAAAAATAGACCTCCACAAGTCTGGTTCATCCTTGGGAGCAATTTCCAAATGCCTGAAGGTACCACGTTCATCTGTACAAACAATAGTACGCAAGTATAAACACCATGGGACCACGCAGCCGTCATACCGCTCAGGAAGGAGACATCTTCTGTCTCCTAGAGACTTTGGTGCGAAAAGTGAAAATCAATCCCAGAACAACAGCAAAATACCTTGTGAAGATGCTGGAGGAAACAGGTACAAAAGTATCTATATCCATAGTAAAATGATTCCTATATCGACATAACCGGAAAGGAAGCTCAGCAAGGAAGAAGCCACTGCTCCAAAACTGCCATAAAAAAAGCCAGACTACAGTTTGCAACTGCATATGGGGACAAAGATCATACTTTTTGGAGAAATGTCCTCTGGTCTGATGAAACAAAAATAGAACTGTTTGGCCATAATGACCATCGTTAAGTTTGAAGGAAAAAGGGGGAGGCTTGCAAGCCGAAGAACACCATCCTAACCGTGAAGCACGGGGGTGGCAGCATCATGTTGTGGGGGTGCTTTGCTGCAGGAGGGACTGGTGCACTTCACAAAATAGATGGCATCATGAGGGAGGAAAATTACGTGGATATATTGAAGCAACATCTCAAGACATCAGTCAGGAAGTTAAAGCTTGGTCGCAAATGGGTCTTCCAAATGGACAATGACCCCAAGCATACTTCAAAAGTTGTGGCAAAATGGCTTAAGGACAACAAAGTCAAGGTATTGGAGTGGCCATCACAAAGCCCTGATCTCATCCTATAGAAGATCTGTCGGCAGAACTGAAAAAGCAGGGGCGAACAAGGAGGCCTACAAACCTGACTCAGTTACACCAGCTCTGTCAGGAGGAATGGGCCAATACTCACCCAACTTATTGTGGGAAGTTTGTGGAAGGCTTCCCGAAACGTTTGACCCAAGTTAAACAATTTAAAGGCAATGGTACCAAATACTAATTGAGTATGTAAACTTCTGACCCATTGCAAATGTGATGAAAGAAATAAAAGCTGAAATAAATCATTCTTTCTATTATTCTGACATTTCGCATTCTTAAAATGTAATGGTGATCCTAACTGATCTAAGACAGGGAATTTTTACTAGGATTAAATTGTGAAATGAGTTTAAATGTATTTGTCTAAGGTGTATGTAAACTTACAACTTCAACTGTACATGACAAATTACAGAACAGTAATAGACAACAAAAAAACTGTTTTTGTAGGAAAGACACCAAGAGACAAAAATAGTATTTACACACTTCATATACAGGACAATTTAATAAAATATTTAGAAAGAGGAGAGGCACTGTGGTGTTGGTGTGTGAATGGCCTTGTGCAAGTTGATATTGAGTGACCATGACTTATGATACCCACGTGAATGATGTCTAGGATCCAAGCATTTACACTGCACAGTAATTGGCTTGATATGTTTTTTTTTATTGTTGACATTTCTGTCTTCCATGGCAGCGTGTGAGAGAGCTGGAGAACAGTCTAGAAAAGATGACCATCAAAATCACAGAGGCTGAGAGGATCCAAAAAACCTACCTGCGAGTCTGCGACCACCTACATCGGGTCTGTAACACTATTACATTCACAAATATCAGCCTTTCTTTGTGGACATTGAATTAAATAAAATTGTTAACATTGAATCCAAGTTTTCTTTGGGAGATATACTCCAGTCAGTGTAATCCCGATCAACAGACCAGTGTGACTAGGTAGGACTGGCAAAGTGGCTCAAATGGCATCCTATTCCCTACACAGTGCACTTCCCTTGACAAAAGCCTTATGGGCCATGGTCAAAAGTAGTGCACTACAGAGCCATCTATTTAGATAGTTGGGCCAATGCGGTTTTTGGATTATGACGCATTTACATGACACTTCAACGTTCTATGGCAGCCATGTTAGCGCTCATTAACATTACATAGGGAATATTTAAACAACGCTACAACTGAATGTCTAGAATTAGAACAATATTCAACATTCTAAATATATGGCTCAGGTGCACTATGTAGGGAATAGGTGCCATTTGGGATACAGACAAATCTAGCTCCAATGTAACCTGGGGTTGGGTTGTTTGTTCCTGGTTCAGGAGGTGCGTGAGATGCCCATGGCTCTGGATCAGCTGCAGAACGCAGTGGTCAGCGGGCAGACCGAGCTGGGAAAGGTGGCCCACATGTCTCACACCGCAGTGGCTGCTGTGGACTGCACTAAGGTAAGGCAAATTGGGGGTCCAGTAACTTTTAGCCCCCACTTGCCTATTTTGGGATGTTTACATTTGAATAACATTATCTTCGGTAACATGTCTTTGTATGAATGGGAAAAAAATAAGAGAAAAAAGGTAAGGCTCGTTTGAATACCGGCCAGGATGTGTGCATGTCTTTTCACACTACATTAGTAGAATGTGTGTATGTCTCTCTGTCTTTCGCCTTGAGTCAGCTGGTTCAGATGGAGAGACAGCTAATGGTGGAACGCAGGATGATGGAGAAGGAGTTGAGTGAAAGGAGGGGAGTGAAAGAGAAGGAGGTGGAGGGTCGGCTGGAGAGAGAGAGGGAGGGAGAGCGACGAAGCAGCAAAGGAGCTCAGAAGTTGAAAGAGCAGGTGAGAGAGAGAGACAGAGGGAGGGAGGGAGAGAGCGGGCTGGACCTGTGGGGAACAGAGAGCGAGAAAGAGAGGGAGGGAGGGCGAAAAGAGGGAGGGAGGGAGGTAGGGAGAGGGATGGGCCTGTGGGGAACCGAGAGCAAGAGAGAGAGGGAGAAAGAGAGGGATGGGGAACAGAGAGTGAGAAAGAGACAATAGGGAAAGAAAAAGGGAGAGGGAGACAGAGGGATGGACCTGTGGAGAGAGAAAGAGGGAGGGATGGGTCTGTGGGGAACAGAGAACAAGAGGGAGAGAGAGAGAGGGATAGACCTGTGGGGAGAGAAAGAGGGAGGAATGGGTCTGTGGGGAACAGAGAACAAGAGGGAGGGAGAGAGAGAGAGGGATGGACCTGTGGGGAGAGAAAGAGGGAGGGATGGGTCTGTGGGGAACAGAGAACAAGAGGGAGGGAGGGAGAGAGAGAGATAGACCTGTGGGGAGAGAAAGAGGGAGGGATGGGTCTGTGGGGAACAGAGAGAACAAGAGGGAGGGAGAGAGAGAGCGAGAGAGAGAGACAGGGACCTGTGGGGGAGAGAAAGGGGGAGGGATGGGTCTGTGGGGAACAGAGAGAACAAGAGGGAGGGAGAGAGAGAGAGGGAGGGACCTGTGGGGAACCGAGAGCTAGAAAAAGAAAGAGCGATTGAAAGGGAATATTTAAAGTGAAAGAACACATTAGTCAAGAGCTGGAATGGGCAACTATGATGGGGCCACAAAAAATCTGAACTCATCATGAGGGGCCACAGTGACTCACGGGTCTGCATACCCACATCCATACCCACACATACAGTCTGAGCCGGCCCTAAGCAACATTTTGTTGGGGATAACTTGCAAGAATAATTTTTTTGCGGCCCGCACTTGACAACGAAGAGAAAATACGTTTTAGAGCTAATTTCCTGCAATTCTATACATTTTGCCATGTGAGCAGATTTTGCAATTTTATAATTCATTTCATTCAATTCTAGACATTTTGCCATGGGGCGGAGAGAAAAAGTAACAGTTTTTAATATAATATCTGAGTGAGTGGTTAACAAAATCAATGGAGGCCCCCGGTCGGTAATTCGACCATGATTACTACTGGCAGCTAGACTAACTTACCAAACTAAAAAATGTTAGCTGACATGGGCTACTTGAGTGACTGTCAGTGACTGACATGATGAGAAAAACTGCTGATGCACAACCAAATTTCGAAATTGTAACTTGTGTATTATACTATTCTAACTCTCAACAGTAAGTTGAGACCCCGACTGAGTAAAACAATTAAATAAATAAAACATTCGGAATTGATCCGCAAGCTTACAAAAGAGGGACCAGTTGCCCATCTCTGGTCCAGAAGGATGTCTATTGCAGTCAATGAGCGTTGTTGTTTTGCAGGTTCGAAGAGGGACTATCAGAGAGGGACTGGCTGAAGAGTCGGCTCATATCAGAGGTACTATGACAGGGGATCGTTCACCAAAGACACTTATGTATTCAAATAAATACAGTGAATACTAAGCACCAGATCACCCATGTCCAGATAGTACTCTAGCCTGAAGGCAATAATATTCTGAATCATACATCATTTGCATGAGAAAAGGCAATATGCGTACATACGATATCCATTTTTCTTGTGCTCACATTTTATTTCCCCATGTTGAGCAGGGAGATGATGAAATGATGTGTGTCTGTGTTGTGTTCTCCTCCTGCAGCCCAGCAGACCGCCCCTGTCTCCACTACTCCCCAGTCCATAGTCAAACTGGTGGAGGATATTGATGCTCTGAGAGAAGCTCTCAGCTGCACTGATCTGCAGGTATGGTGGCCCACGTGGATCATTTAGCCCTATTATATGCAGTATCTAATAAGCACTCTAATAAGCAACGCATTACCTATTATTCATCTTACCTTTTTATGTAAGCCACTGTTGCAAACAGCACTTTATGTCCCGTGACACATTGATGTAGGCGTTTCATTTTATTGAGTTATATTGCAGTCAGAGGAGCCTAGTGGGGGGGGCGGCTCATAATAATGAATGGAATAGAGTAATTGGAATGGTATTAAACACATGGAAACTTTGATGTGATGTTTGATGTGTTTGAGACCTTACGTGAAAACCACATGAATTTCACGTGAACATGTGAAGTGTTCCAAAAACACGTTCTCATGTGAAGTTAATGGGATAACGTGACAACATGTAAAGCAACATGTGATAGCATGAAACTACACATATGAAAACGTGATCACTTGTTACAGAAAAAACAAAGGTTGTGAAACAAACCCCAAGACTGGTAACTTGCCTGATAGTCTCTGAACAAAAATGTAATCCACACTTGTATAAGGCTTCAAAGTGTTTAACAGGACAACGTTTCTCCCCCAAACTGGATCTTTGTCAGGGCTAATTGCTCACCAAGTACCACTGTATATACGTGGACTTCCTGGGCTGCCGCACTTGAGTTGGGCATCCTGTCAACATGGCAGTCAGGTGCTTGGTAGTCTCTTTGAGCTGACTATGTGTCCACCTGTTCACCCGTTTCTCTGTCCTCTGTGTAGGAGCTGGAAACACGGCTGGTCTCTCAGAAGGCCATCAGGGAGCAGCTGCACAACCAAATGACCCAGTGTGAGGAGCTGGTCAGGCAGAGCATGGAGACCTTTGCTGCCTTGGAGCTCCAGTACGCCCAGCTCAAGTTCAGCGCTGGGCCCAGCTCTGACAGGTACAGTAGAGCTACACAGAAGAGTTGTACTCCTGTGTCATCCATGGAAAAAGAGGAAAAGATCTGAAGAGACTTCAGATCTCGAGCCTCAGACTCAGCCTGTTTATCTAAAGGTTTGAGCGGCTGAAGGAGGAAATGCAGGCGGAGCTTGAGCAGGAAGAGGAGCGTTGCAGCCATTGGGAGGACAAGCTTGGAAAGGCCCAATCAGTGCTACATGGGGTGGAGAAGGGTGTCAACAACCTGTTCTTCAGGATGAGCTGCGTGCAAGTGAAGGTAGCCATTTTATCCCTTTCTTTATATCCAGTGCATTCAGAAAGTATTCAGACCCCTTGACTTGTTCCACATTTTGTTACGTTACAGTTTTATTCTAAAATTTATTAAATCATTTTTTCACCCTCAATCCCATAATTACAAAGCAAACAACCGTTATTGTTTTTAGATTTTTGAAAATGTATAAAAAATAAATAAATGGAAATATGACATTTACATAAGTATTCAGACCCTTTACTCAGTACTTTGTTGAAGCACCTTCGGCAGTGATTACGGTATCGAGTCTTCTTGGTTATGATGCTACAAGCATGGCACATCTGTATTTGGGGAGTTTCTCCCATTCTTCTCAGCAGATCCTTTCAAGCACTGTCAGATTGGATGGGGAGCATCTCTGCACAGCTATTTTCAGGTCTCTCCAGAGATGTTTGATCGGGTTCAAGTCCAGTCTCTGGCTGGGCCACTCAAGAACATTCAGAGACTTGTCCCTAAGCCACTCCTGCGTTGTCTTGGCTGTGTGCTTAGGGTCGTTGTCCTGTTGGAAGGTGAACCTTCGCCCCAATCTGAGATCCTGAGTGCTCTGGAGGAGGTTTTCATTAAGGATCTCTCTGTACTTTGCTCCGTTCATCTTTCCCTTGATCCTGACTAGTCTGTGCCTCGACACAATCCTGCCTCGAAGCTCTACGGACAATTCCTTCGACCTCGTGGCTTGGTTTTTGCTCTGACATGCACTCTAACCTGTGGGACCTTATATAGACAAGCGTGTGCCTTTTCAAATAATGTCCAATCAATTGAATTAACCACAGTTGGACTCCAATCAAGTTGTAGATGGACAGTTCAGTCTCATCTGGCCCTTTCTTGGTCACCATGAAAAACAAACCCCTGGTCACCTATCAGCCAGAGGCTCTGTTCTTTACTACTACCGTTCTCATTAAACATGCCAGCCCTTGGTGATTTAAATCAGGAATAGAGAGGATTCTAAACCAAATGTCTGTCTTGTTATAGGACTCTCCCAGGGAGTTGTGGGGTCTGGATGCAATAGAGAAGCTGAGGGAAATCGTCGCCCGTCTGCCCACACTGCAGACCACAGCTTCAGAGAAGACCGAGGAAAACACAGCTGACCATGAGAAGGTGAAACACTGGTTTACTTTCTTTCCTCAGCCCTCATCTCTCTCTACCTCTTTTCTGTGAGCCTGAATCTCTCCCCTCTGATCTCACCCCCTCCCCGCTCACCTCAGGTGTGGAGCTTCCTGGAGCAGAGCACCATGATGGAGCCCAGGAACTACAAGAGGGCCAGCAGCCCTGTGTATGACAGTACCTCAGAAGGTATGCCTTTTTGGGGGTGTATGGTTATGCATGGTTTTTCAGTATATTGTAAACAAAATCTTATTATTAACAGCAGGAGGCCATTGCTGTACATTTCCATAATGGCTGTTGAGTGCTTGGCTAATGGTGTTTGCATATTCTGTGTAATACCTCTGGTTCCACCTGCTCCTCACTGCTCCTCTCCTCCCTCTCAGATACATTCCAGTTCCGCGGTCAGGAGGAGGACTGCTCCATGTCTCGCGATGAGATCAAGCGTCGCAGCATCCAGCTGATCGAGGTGCACCAGCCAAAGAAGAAAGCCCAGAAGAGCAACACAAAGAGCTAGAGACAAGCTCCAGCTGTGGCCCTCTATATCCTACAGGGAGTAAACCTGAGGAAATAATAAACAGGCTCATAGTATGATTTTACTTTTTTTGTCTACTTTATACCGGAGTTAGTTACTGCTATGATTAAAGTGGAACTGACAGCGTTTTAGCTACATGAAATCATATTATAATCTGTTCATATACATCCCCAGAAAGAATGACACCTTTCGTGATATCCAAATGGTAGTTATAGTCCTGTCCCATCACTGAGAGCCAAACGTCCTCCGAAACACGACCCTGCCAAGCCGCACTGCTTCTTGACACACTGCTCCCTTAACCCGGAAGCCAGCCGCACCAATGTTTTGGAGGAAACCCCGTACAGCTGGCGACAGAAGCCAACGTGCATGCGCCCGGCCGCCACAATGAGTCGCTAGAGTGCGATGGGACAAAGATATCCCAGCCGGCCAAATCTTCCCCTTACCCGGACGACGCTGGACCAATTGTGCGCCGCCTCATGGTTCTCACTGTCCCGGGCGGCTGCAACACAGCCCGGGATCGAACCCAGATCTGTAGTGGCTCTAGCACCAATCAGTGCTATAGACCGCTGCGCCACCGGGAGGCATGCGACACTTTATTTTAATATTTGTATTTTTTTACATTTTCTGGCCAACAAGCACTTCGATATGGTAATTTTCATAAATGTATAGAATGTTTGGGAATTATGTTTTGTAAGGCTTTTGTGAAAATTATATAGCAATACAGAGTGGGAAAGCGGCCGTGTATATGGACAATTAATAGACTGCAGTAAATAAAACCAAATAAAAACATCTGTCTTGTCCAGGACCGGAGTCTACACAGACGGGTGTGCCATAGCCAATCAGAGCTACAGTAGGCCTAAATGCAAACAAGCCATTTGCCACATGGGCCTGCCATCATTCACTTTAAACTGGACTGTGTGTTTACAGGCAGTAGCAACAGTGTGACATTAGATTAGAATGCATTTGCCAAAAGCCACTAAATACACCTGAATGGATTTCTGCTAATATGTAAATACCACTGGAGTCCTCTTACATTTGGGAACATTACAGTCCTATTGATCAAACAACCATGAAATGGTAGGCTCCCTCTCCCTCCGTTATGCACAACAACAAGATCAACAACTAATGTTAGTCAGGACGAGATAAGCTAAAATCTAACGAGGGAACATTCAGTGAACCTTTTAAACTTTAACTAGTTGGCTGTAAAAATTGCACGAAACGATGGGGAATAGTAGCTTGCTCATCCTGCATGCTTGTCCCAACCCATGTTTTGAAAACAGAATGGGAACATGCCTGCCTGCCCGCCCATTCGATCGATGCCAAATACATTTGATTAACAACTAAGAGATATGCTAATTGTGGATAACAGTCGTTCAAGTTCAGCATAGCTAGCAAGCAAAGTGATTCACATTTCTTGCTATCTCTATCTGTAGCCACCAAAACATAATCTGATTGGAGTCGGTCACTCACCCCCTCCTCTAATGACATGACATCCTCCCAGCTGCTAGCTAGCTAGATAATATTAGGCTGTGTTCTTAGCTTGCTAAATAAATAGCTAGCTACATAAATAGATAGCCCAGGGGTGTCAAACTTAATCACCGGACAGACAATATTGAAAAAACAACGAATTTGCGAGCCAGATATAGTCTGTTTGTTTTTACAAAAAAACTCAGATGCAAACTAGCTTTTGTTTTATTAGAAGAAAATGTCCCTTTTATAATTTATAGGATGATGGATATAGCATTTTAACATATTAAAACAAAAGAGAGAAATAGTATTTGTCCAGCCTTTGTTGCTATGCTTGCAGATTGTTATGGGTGTAAGATTGCACAGTGAAGCCATCTTACACCCATAACACAGATGTTCACAATATTCTGTGACCCTAATCAAAATGTATTTAACAACTCAAAATAACACAAATATGGCTATAGATTGTTGTTACATTTTAACTTGAAATATGTTTAAAAAAATGTTTGCACAGCTTGGATCACCTGTGTGGGTGAATGCTGTATGGTGCACTCAAAATGTATGGTAGTTGAGTAGTCAGCCTAAGATACTACTCAAATGTTGCTGTAATAGCCCTTCATGTTTCTCCTTTGCATGGTGTTTTGTTGCAGGTTTAGTTTTTGGTTATTCATTGTCAAGCTTCAAAAACCTCTTAAGGATCGGACCCTTTTTTTCAATATTCACCTAAAATGACATCTAACTACCTGTAGCTCAGGACCTGAAACAAGGATATGCATATTCTTGATACCATTTGAAAGGAAACACTTTGAAGTTTGTTTAAATGTCAAATTAATATAGGAGAATATAACACATTAGATCTAGTAAAAAATGATCCCAACCCCAAAAAACTTGGGTTTTTGTTAAGATTTGTTCTTTTTTTGTACTATCTTTGAAATGCAAGAGAAAGGCCATAATGTATTATAATGTACAAACCTGCCTCAGTTCCACCAGCTCTGTCAGGAGGAATTGGCCAAAATTCACCCAACTTATTGTGGGAAGCTTGTGGAAGGCTACCTGAAACGTTTGACCCAAATTAAACAATTTATACGGCAATGCTACCAAACACTAATTGAGTGTATGTAAACTTCTGACCCACTGGGAATGTGATGAAAGAAATAAAATCTGATATAAATCATTCTCTCTACTATTATTCTGACATTTTACATTCTTAAAATAAAGTGGTGATCCCAACTGACCTAAGACAGGGAATTTGTACTAGGATTAAATGTCAGGAATTGTGAAATAATGAGTTTAAATGTATTTGGCTAAGGTGTATGTAAACTTACGACTTCAACTGTACATGACAAATTACAGAACAGTAATTGTCACGTTCTGACCATCGTTCGTGTGTGTTTTCCTTGTTTTAGTGTTGGTCAGGACGTGAACTGGGTGGGCATTCTATGTTGGATGTCTTGTTTGTCTATTTCTATGTCTGGCCTGATATGGTTCTCAATCAGAGGCAGGTGTTAGTCATTGTCTCTGATTGGGAACCATATTTAGGTAGCCTGGGTTTCACTGTGTGTTTGTCCTTAGTGTTAGTTTGCACCAGTTTAGGCTGTTTCGGTTTTCATTACGTTTATTATTTTGCACTGTTTGTATTTAGATTCGTGTTGCTATAGTCACAATAAAAATGGATCGCAATCTACACGCCGCATTTTGGTCCGACTCTCCTTCTCATACAGAAAACCGTTACAGAATCACCCACCACAAAAGGACCAAGCAGCGTGTCAACAGGCAGGAGCAGCGCGAGGAGACGCCTAATAAGGATTTCTGGACATGGGAGGAAATCCTCGACGGGAGAGGACCCTGGGCTAAACCAGGGGAGTGTAGCCGCCCAAAGGTGCAGCAGGAGAAGAGGCAACAGGAGCAGCCCAAAGAAGAGGTATGGACATGGGAGGACGAATTAGAAGGAAGAGGACCCTGGGCTCAGCCAGGAGAATATCGCCGCCCCAAAGAAGAACTGGAGGCGGCGAAAGCTGAGAGGCGCAGATATGAGGAGGCAGCACGACGTAGCGGATGGAAGCCTGAGAGGCAGCCCCAAAAATTTATTGGGGGGGGGCTAACAGGGAGTATGGCTACGTCAGGTAGGAGACCTGGGCAGACTCCCTGTGCTTACCGGGGGACTAGAGAGACCGGACAGGCACGGTGTTATGCAGTGGTGCGCACTGTGTCTCCAGTGCGGGTGCATAGCCCGGTGCGGTATATTCCAGCTCCGCGTGTCGGCCGGGCTAGATTGAGCGTTGATCCTAATGCCATGAAGCCGGCTCTACGCAGCTGGTCCCCAGTGCGTCTCCTTGGGCCGGCTTACATGGCACCAGCCTTGCGCTCCGTGTCTCCGGTTCGCCTGCATAGCCCAGTGCGGGCTATTCCACCTCGCCGCACTGGCAGGGCGACCGTGAGCATTCAACCAGGTAAGGTTGGGCAGGCTCGGTGCTCAAGAGCTCCAGTGCGCCTGCACGGTCCGGTTTTTCCAGTACCACCTCCACACCCCAGCCCTCCGGTAGCAGCTCCCCGCACCAGGCTTCCTGTGCGTGTCCTCGGCCCAGTACCACCAGTGCCAGCACCACGCATCAGGCCTACAGTGCGCCTCGCCTGTCCAGCGCTGCCAGAGCCTTCCTCCTCTCCAGCGCTGTCGGAGTCTCCCGCCTGTTTAGCGCTGTTAGAGCCTTCCTTCTCTACAGCGCTGCCGGAGTCTCCCGCCTGTTCAGAACTGCCAGTCTGCATGGAGCTGCCAGTCTGCATGGAGCTGCCAGTCTGCATGGAGCTGCCAGTCTGCATGGAGCTGCCAGTCTGCAAGGAGCCGCCAGAGCTGCCTTTCTGCAGGATGCCGCCAGAGCTGCCAGTCTGCAAGGAGCCGCCAGAGCTGCCAGTCTGCAAGGAGCCGCCAGAGCTGCCAGTCTGCAAGGAGCCGCCAGAGCTGCCAGTCTGCAAGGAGCCGCCAGAGCTGCCAGTCTGCAAGGAGCCGCCAGGGCCGCCAGTCTGCAAGGAGCAGCCAGGGCCGCCAGTCTGCATGGAGCAGCCAGGGCCGCCAGTCTGCATGGAGCAGCCAGGGCCGCCAGTCTGCATGGAGCAGCCAGGGCCGCCAGTCTGCATGGAGCAGCCAGGGCCGCCAGTCAGCATGGAGCAGCCAGGGCCGCCAGTCAGCATGGAGCAGCCAGGGCCGCCAGTCAGCATGGAGCAGCCAGGGCCGCCAGTCAGCATGGAGCAGCCAGGGCCGCCAGTCAGCATGGAGCAGCCAGGGCCGCCAGTCAGCATGGAGCAGCCAGGGCCGCCAGTCAGCATGGAGCAGCCAGGGCCGCCAGTCAGCATGGAGCAGCCAGGGCCGCCAGTCAGCATGGAGCAGCCAGGGCCGCCAGTCAGCATGGAGCAGCCAGGGCCGCCAGTCAGCATGGAGCAGCCAGGGCCGCCAGTCAGCATGGAGCAGCCAGGGCCGCCAGTCAGCATGGAGCAGCCAGGGCCGCCAGTCAGCATGGAGCAGCCAGGGCCGCCAGTCAGCATGGAGCAGCCAGGGCCGCCAGTCAGCATGGAGCAGCCAGGGCCGCCAGTCAGCATGGAGCAGCCAGTCAGCATGGAGCAGCCAGAGCTGCCAGTCAGCATGGAGCAGCCAGAGCTGCCAGTCAGCATGGAGCAGCCAGAGCTGCCAGTCAGCATGGAGCAGCCAGAGCTGCCAGTCAGCATGGAGCAGCCAGAGCTGCCAGTCAGCATGGAGCAGCCAGTCAGCATGGAGCAGCCAGAGCAGCCAGTCGACCAGACTCTTCCAGATCCGCCAGTCGACCAGACTCTTCCAGATCCGCCAGTCGACCAGACTCTTCCAGATCCGCCAGTCGACCAGACTCTTCCAGATCCGCCAGTCGACCAGACTCTTCCAGATCCGCCAGTCGACCAGACTCTTCCAGATCCGCCAGTCGACCAGACTCTTCCAGATCCGCCAGTCGACCAGACTCTTCCAGATCCGCCAGTCGACCAGACTCTTCCAGATCCGCCAGTCGACCAGACTCTTCCAGATCCGCCAGTCGACCAGACTCTTCCAGATCCGCCAGTCGACCAGACTCTTCCAGATCCGCCAGTCGACCAGACTCTTCCAGATCCGCCAGTCGACCAGACTCTTCCAGATCCGCCAGTCGACCAGACTCTTCCAGATCCGCCAGCCGACCAGACTCTTCCAGATCCGCCAGCCGACCAGACTCTTCCAGATCCGCCAGCCGACCAGACTCTTCCAGATCCGCCAGCCGACCAGACTCTTCCAGATCCGCCAGCCGACCAGACTCTTCCAGAACCGCCAGCCGACCAGACTCTTCCAGAACCGCCAGCCGACCAGACTCTTCCAGAACCGCCAGCCGACCAGACTCTTCCAGAACCGCCAGCCGACCAGACTCTTCCAGAACCGCCAGCCGACCAGACTCTTCCAGAACCGCCAGCCAGCCAGGATCTGCCGGATCCAACCACCTGCCTGAGCTTCCTCTCAGTGCCGAGCTACCCATCAGTGCCGAGCTACCCATCAGTGCCGAGCTACCCATCAGTCCCGAGCTACCTCTGTCCCGAGCTGCCCCTCTGTCCCGAGCGGTCTTTAAGGAGGGTAACCTATCTAGGGACGCTAAGGAGGTGGACTAAAACTGTTATGGAGTGGGGTCCACGTCCAGCGCCAGAGCCGCCACCGCGGACAGATGCCCACCCACACCCTCCCCCATAGGTTTAAGTTGTGCGTCCGGAGTCCGCACCTTGGAGGGGGGGTACTGTCACGTTCTGACCATCGTTCGTGTGTGTTTTCCTTGTTTTAGTGTTGGTCAGGACGTGAACTGGGTGGGCATTCTATGTTGGATGTCTTGTTTGTCTATTTCTATGTCTGGCCTGATATGGTTCTCAATCAGAGGCAGGTGTTAGTCATTGTCTCTGATTGGGAACCATATTTAGGTAGCCTGGGTTTCACTGTGTGTTTGTCCTTAGTGTTAGTTTGCACCAGTTTAGGCTGTTTCGGTTTTCATTACGTTTATTATTTTGCACTGTTTGTATTTAGATTCGTGTTGCTATAGTCACAATAAACATGGATCGCAATCTACACGCCGCATTTTGGTCCGACTCTCCTTCTCATACAGAAAACCGTTACAGTAATAGACAACAAAAAAACTGTTTTTGTAGGGAAGACACCAAGAGACAAAAATAGTATTTACACACTTCATATACAGGAACATTTTATAAAGTCTTTAGAAAGAGGAGAGGCACTGTGGTGTTGGTGTGTGAATGGCCTTTTTTTAAATTATTTTTTTACTAGGCAAGTCAGTTAGAAACACAATCTTATTTTCAATGACGACCTAGTAGGTTAACTGCCTGTTCAGGGGCAGAACAACAGATTTGTACCTTGTCAGCTCGGGGATATGAACTTGCTACCTTTCGGTTACTAGTCCAATGCTCTAACCACTAGTTGCCGCCCCGTGAATGGCTTTGTGCAAGTTCACATTGAGTGACCATGACTTATGATACCCATGTGAATGATGTCTAGGATCCAAGCATTTACACTGCACAGTAATTGGCTTGATATGTTTTTTTTTATTGTTGACATTTCTGTCTTCCATGGCAGCGTGTGAGAGAGCTGGAGAACAGTCTAGAAAAGATGACCATCAAAATCACAGAGGCTGAGAGGATCCAAAAAACCTACCTGCGAGTCTGCGACCACCTACATCGGGTCTGTAACACTATTACATTCACAAATATCAGCCTTTCTTTGTGGACATTGAATTAAATAAAATTGTTAACATTGAATTCAAGTCTCCTTTGGGAGATATACTCCAGTCAGTGTAATCCCGATCAACAGACCAGTGTGACTAGGTAGGACTGGCAAAGTGGCTCAAATGGCATCCTATTCCCTACACAGTGCACTTCCCTTGACAAAAGCCTTATGGGCCATGGTCAAAAGTAGTGCACTACAGAGCCATCTATTTAGATAGTTGGGCCAATGCGGTTTTTGGATTATGACGCATTTACATGACACTTCAATGTTCTATGGCAGCCATGTTAGCGCCCCATTAACATTACATAGGGAATATTTATGGGAATATCACATTTATAACACTAATTGAGTGTATGTAAACTTCTGACCCACTGGGAATGTGATGAAAGAAATAAAAGCTGAAATAAATCATTCTTTCTACTATTATTCTGACATTTCACATTCTTAAAATAAAAGTGGTGATCCTAACTGACCTAAGACAAGGAATTTTTAGGATTAAAGGTCAGGAATTATGAAAAACTAAGTTTAAATGTTTTTGGCTAAGGTGTATGTAAACTTCCGACTTCAACTGTATGTCTATGTCCTGGGATTTTTTTTTGCTACTTACAACCTCATGCTAATCACATTAGCCTACGTTAGCTCAAAAGTCCCGCGGGGGGGACACCGAAGCCAGGCTGCAACATTTTAGTGGACTAGCATGGCCGCGGCTTCCCCTCCGCTGCACGCTGTCAACGGGACACACAAAAGCAGCACAATTGAAGTTGTAATCAGGCTGTAATTTCGTAAAGAAGATGACTCAACTGTTCACTAATTTATACTCGCTTGTGTGTTCTATTCAGCCCTGTGGGCCTTGTGTTTGACACATGTGCGCTAGCCTATTAGCCACGTTATGAATGACTTGTGATCATTGCCCTTGTTAGTTTCATTGTATTGACATTCCCAGACTTAGTAAGTCGTCCTTTTTTGTTCAAATGTCATTGAAACTAAACAGTGCATCCCGAATGGGTGGAGGCAGCAAATAACGTACTAGTTTAGAGAATGACAAGAGTGTAAAAAGCTGTCAAGGGAAAAGGGTGGCTACTATCTAAAATATATTTGGATTTGTTTTACACTTTTTTGGTTACTACATGATTCCATATGTGTTATTTTATAGTTTTGATGTCTTCACTATTATACTACAATGTAGAAAATAGTACAAAATAAATAAAAATCCTGGAATGAGTAGGTGTGTCCAAGCATTTGACTGGTACTGTATATTATGATTGTCTGTGTGTTTCATATCTGCAAAGTATTTAAAATGCTGCAAGTTCCACTTTAATGATTTGGTAGGGTCAAAAGTCAGGGAGATTAGAGTAAAGTCTAACAAACTACTAATTTGTTTTTTTGCCATCCTCTGCATACCTTAGCAATTCATAAAATGCATCATCTGGGACATAATGCTTGGATCCTAGACATCATTCACGTGGGTATCATAAGTCATGGTCACTCAATGTCAACTTGCACAAGGCCAAAATAATCAGTAAAAATTAGCTGGAGTGAGATAGTGATACTGCACTTCTCTCATTAACCATTGGGTGGTGGCATTGTGCATAGTATTCTGAAGTGTTGAGTGTGTATGACAGAGAGTGATATGGAAGGTGATTGAATATGAAAGGCAGAGGAAGTTATGGAAGAATCTAATTATGAGATGAACTAGCTGGGGAGGTGAAAGAGGAGAGAGAGCAAGAGGGATGGACCTGTGGGGAACAGAGAGAAAAAGAGGGAGGGGAGGGAGCTAGAGGGATGGGGGGGTCATCTTGCCTAATGGCCCGGTTTGACATTCCTTTTGTTTATAAGGCTACAAACGTACAGAATGAAGGATTTCCCCCTCAGGAATATACACACTGACCCTTGATTACAAAGCCAGATACTTACTCACAGAATGGACCGCAGAGTGCTGAAGCGAGTAAAAATGATCTGTCCTCGGTTGCAACACTCACTACCGAGTTCCAAACTGCCTCTGGAAGCAACGTCAGCATAAGAACTGTTTGTCAGGAGCTTTATGAAATGGTTTTCCATGGCCGAGCAACCGCACACTAGCTTAAGATCACCATGCTTAAAGCCAAGCGTCGGTTGAAGTGGTGTTAAGCTTGCCCTCGATTAGACTCTGGAGCATTCTCTGGAGTGATGAATCACGATTCACCATCTGGCAGTCCGACGAACTAATATGGGTTTGGCGGATGCCAGGAGAACTGTACCTGCTCGAATGCATTGTACCAACTGTAAAGTTTGGTGGAGTAGGAATAATGGTCTGGGGCTGTTTTTCATGGTTCGGGATACACCCCTTAGTTCCAGTGAAAGGAAACCTTAATGCTACAGCATACAATGACATGCTATACAATTCTGTGCTTCCAACTTTGGCAACAGTTTGGGGAAGGCCCTTTCCTGTTTCAGCATGAGAATGATGAAACGAGGTCCATACAGAAATGTTTTTTTGTTATCGGTGTGGAAGAACTTAACTGGGCTGCACAGAGCCCTCACCTCAACCCCATCGAATAACTTTGGGATGAATTGGAACTCGACTGTGAGCAAGGCCTAATAGCCCAACACCAGTTCCCGACCTCACTAATGCTCGTGGCTGAATTGAAGGAAGTCCCCGCAACAATGTTCCAACATCTAGTGGAAAGCCTTCTGCTGTCACAGCAGCAAAGGGGGGACCAACTCCATATTAATGCCCATGATTTGGAATGAGGTGTTTGACGAGCAGGTGTCCACATACTTTTGGGCCTTTGGAATAAATAAACCACACTAGATCATAAAGAATATAAAGCCCATGCAGAGCCACCTGGTAGAGAAAGCTGAAAATAAAAATTGAGTGATAGCTAGCAATATGGCTAAAACCCTAAGGGCAGTATTGATTTAATCTGTTTTAGTGGCCCGTCTTGCTCCCATTTTCAATCCTCAGCACAGAACTCTCCTTCTCCCCCATCCTTTTCCGTTCCTCCTTTCCTCCCCCCTCCATCTCACCCTCCTCCTCCTCCAGATCCCAGCTTCCAAAATCATCAATTTTGAAGGGGGGGGGGGGGGGAATCAGGTCCCTCAGGCAGTGAGGCAGGTAAGTGGGGCACCGCGCAGCGGCAGACAGCTCCAGTCTGAAAGCCCCTCCGGCTCACATGCGATACATGCAGCACACATGACCAATTAGCATGTGGTGACGATGGTGGCACGTTGCTCAGTCAGTCAGGCCACACAACCAAATCAATGAGCCAAGCGTGTGCCTTAAACATACTATTTCATATATACTCTTAGATAAAATGTTGTCAAAAAGGGTTATTTGCAGAGGGATAGGGTTCTACCAAGAACTGTTTTCATCTGACCCTTTTGGGGGGGTTCTTAGAAAGACTAAGGTTCTTTGAAAGGCAAAGGGTTCTACGTAGAACCGTTTTCATCCTACAGATGTAGGATCTTAATTTGAGTCAGTTTGCTACAGCAGGAAAATAATCCTGCAGCAGCAGGAAATGTGAATGATTATGTGGATTATAATACATTTACATTTTTGTAGGGGTTGATACATTTTTCGTAAGGGAAAATCAAGTCTGACATTTTAAAGTGGAGATTACATTCTTCAGAAGCCTTTTTAAACTTCAGAAACACTACACGTTTTTAATTTCCTACATTGCATTGTAAGAAACATTATTGGAAAGAAAGAATTCCTGAAAGGCAAGAAGGGTACATAGAACCCCTCTGAATCTGAATAAGATTGTATTTTTTCCCTTTTTAAATAGTGCCTGGGCATTAGTGTTTACCTCAGTGTTTAAACTTTAATATCAGAGGTTGAGGTAGGTGTTAGAACGTTTTAAACTGTACCTACAGTATATGGGAATGTTTAATCCCCAAATATTCCTATATAGGTACAATTTAAAACACTCACACCTACCATTTTACATACAGTACTGACATAATTGATATCTTTGCCATGATTTCTGTCTTTAAAAAAATAGTATTCTCTGTGATTTTATTATATGATGCAGTGTATTGCATGGTTCACAGCAAATTGCCCAGTTATACCTACAGTAGTATCTTGACTTTGCAAGAAATGCCCCCGACTAAAGTAATCTTCTTGTTATCATCTCCTACATGATCAATTTATCAACATTCATGTAGCCTGCTGTATCGTCTTGCTCGCTTTCCCACTCTCTCCCTCCTAGTCATGTCAGGAGAAAGACCTTCACATGTTTCAAAGACAAGGCTCATCAAATCCTAGATGTAATGAATGCTGCTCTGTGTGTTTCTTCTTCAAAACGCTTGTCTGAAAGATGAGATGAACACTGGAGACCTGACTCAGTGTGCAGCATTAGAGATTCACCACACCACGCATGGCCAGATTCTCTCACTTCTCTTAACTAATACCGTGGACATATCACACATAAAGTTGCCAAAACGTGTCAGATACTGTATGAATCACGCAGGGTGCATCTCAAAGGGCCCTTATTTGCTGTAGTGTACTTCTTTTGAGCAGAGCTCTTTGGGGCCTGGTCAAAAGTTGTGCACTACATAGAAAATAGGGTGCCATTTGGGACGCAGTCGGCAGTAAAACGTAATTCCTCAGGGTTGTCTTTCTCAGCTATGTAACAGTCTTCTCCCTACTCAAGTTTGTAACCCAGTGAGCAAAATTGTGTTCAAAAGACATATTTTAGACGTTGCACAACAGCATGTGAAATGTATTGTCAATCAGTGTTGCTTCCAAAGTGGACAGAAGTGTGATTGACTTGGAGTTACATTGTGTTGTTTAAGTGTTCCCTTTATTTTTTTGAGCAGTGTACATATTTTCCAGATGTCGAAAATGCATTTTCCAAACGTCTAAATAATGCATTTTCCGGGGATCAAAAATACGTATTTCCCGGACGTTGAATCAGGTGCATTTTAGTTGCTTGAATGAAAGGTGAAAATGTATTTTCTGTATGTCAAAAACACATTTATTTTACGGACATTGAAAATGTTTTTACAGATGTTGAAAATATATATTTTTTGTTAAGGCCAGACAAAAGTTATTCAATGTTTAACAGATTTTACCTCCAGAAAAGTGAGGTGAGCAAAAAATAATGACAATAACAGTACTTTACCACTTTGTCCTAGGCTCTTGTCCAGACTCTAGTCTAGGCCAAATGTGAGCTTCAAGAGGTATATTATTCCATGAAAACCTATGCTATTTATCTTTAAAAAGAAGGCAGATGTTACAATGTTGTTGTAACCATGAGAAATGAAACACAATGGGAAGTATAACTTGTGACAGTTTCTTTATTCCTGACAAAAAACGTGCAATCCAAACTCATAATGTAACGTGATGTATAGGGTAATAGAGTAGACTATTTACATTTAGTCTAATTTCATTATTATTTATTTCACCTTTGTTTAACCAGTTGAGAACAAGTTCTCATTTACAATCTCATTTACAATACAATAATTAATTCAAGAATGATTGACAATAAATAATTGTAATCAAATTAAAATGTTGATGTATAATAATGAGTTCATTACCTGAATGCATCTCTATAGGCGTTAACAAAATATGAATACAAATATGATTAGGTCTCTCATAGACTAGCCCTTGTAGAAAGAGGGTGAATCAAGTTAGGTCTGCCAAATGAATCTAGCATTGGACACAATCTAGCATACATAAATCCAGCCATAGAGTATAGCCTATCATCATCAAAATAACCTTTTTTGTTTATAACATGCACAATTAGAAGCATCAATCTACAGTTAAAGTCAGAAGTTGACATACACCTTAGCCAAATACATTTAAACTCAGTTTCACAATTCCTGACATTTAATCCTAGTAAAAATTCCCTGTTAGGTCAGTTAGGATCACCACTTTATTTTAAAAATGTGAAATGTCAGAATAATAGTAGAGTGATTTATTTAAGCTTTTATTTATTTCATCACATTCCCAATGGGTCAGAAGTATACATACACTCAATTAGTGTTTGGTAGCATTGCCTTTAAAATGTTTTTACTTGGGTCAAATGTTTCAGGTAGCCTTCCACAAGCTTCCCACAATAAGTTGGGTGAATTTTGGCCCATTTCTCCTGACAGAGCTGGTGGAACTGAGGCAGGTTTTTAGGCCTACTTGCTCGCACACACGTTTTCAGTTCTGACCACAAAATGTTCTATAGGATTGAGGTCAGGGCTTTGTGATGGCCACTCCAATACCTTGACTTTGCTGTGCTTAAGCCATTTTGCCACAACTTTGTAAGTATGCTTGGGGTCACTGTCTATTTGGAAGACCCATTTGCAACCAAGCTTTAACTTCCTGACTGATGTCTTGAGATGTTGCTTCAATATATCCACATACTTTTCCTCCCTCATGATGCCATTTATTTTGTGAAGTGCACCAGTCCATCCTGCAGCAAGCACCCCCACAACATGATGCTGCCACCCCCGTGCTTCACGGTTGGGATGGTGTTCTTCGGCTTGCAAGCCTCCCCCTTTTTCCTCCAAACATAACGATGGTCATTATGGCCAAACAGTTCTATTTTTGTTTCATCAGACCAGAGGATATTTCTCCAAAAAGTACGATCTTTGTCCCATGTGCAGTTGCAAACCGTAGTCTGGCCTTTTTATGGCGTTTTTGGAGCAGTGGCTTCTACCTTGCTGAGCGGCCTTTCAGGTTATGTTGATATAGGACTTGTTTTACTGTGGATATAGATACTTTGTACCTGTTTCCTCCAGCATCTTCACAAGGTCCTTTGCTGTTGTTCTGGGATTGATTTGCAATTTTCGCACCAATCTCTAGGAAACAGAAGATGTCTCCTTCCTGAGCGGTAGGATGGCTGCATGGTCCCATTGTGTTTATACTTGCGTACGATTGTTTGTAAAGATGAGCGTGGTACCTTCAGGTGTTTGGAAATTGCTACCATGGATGAACCAGATTTGTGGAGGTCTTAATTTTTTTTTCTGAGGTCTTGGCTGATATCTTATGATTTTCCCATGATGTCAAGCAGAGATACTGTTTGTAGGTAGGCCTTGAAATATGTCCACAGGTACACCGCCAATTGACTCAAATGATGTCAATTAGCCTATCAGAAGCTTCTAAGGTCATGACATCATTTTCTGGAATTTTCCAAGCCGTTTAAATGCACAGTCAACTTAGTGTATGTAAACGTCTGACCCACTGGAATTGTGATACAGTGAATTATAAGTGAAATAATCTGTCTGTAAACAATTGTTGGAAAAATTACTTGTGTCATGCATAAAGTAGATGTCCTAACCGACTTTCCAAAACTATATTTTGTTAACAAGAAACTTGTGGAGTGGTTGAAAAATTTGTTCTAATGACTCCAATCTAAGTGTATGTAAACTTCCGACTTCAACTGTATAGAGCAAGCTTGACTAAATTCGAGCCCCGTAACTTTGCTCAGGACAGGACACTGTTTCGATTGTCTCGTCTGGCTGCCAGAAAAAGACCCCATCTTGGAGATAGTCGATCACATCATTGTGGAGCTGCTGATCTGCACGAAGTGTGTACGTTCCGCTGGCGATGTACTTTGCTGGACATGCTGGCTGTTCTCGGCGCCGCATCATCACTTCAAACGCATTCCGTCTTTGGTGTTATCGTTTGGCCTACTACTACTGGTAGTACCGCTAATATTGAAGTTATGAATCGCAAATCACCATACAGCTGACACACTTCGATTTCATCAATCATTTTGACCCCAATTTGGTTGTCCAAAATACTATCAGCTTGCACTGCGTCTTTGCTAATGAATGCCCTGATATCTGGCAAGTCAATTGGTTCAATGACATTGTTGTTTTGTCTATTAATCACCTTCCAATTGATCTGTAAATTATGCATTAACCATGGATTTAACCAACTGTTTGTTTATAACAAACGTTTAACCTGGACACATAAATAGTATGAATTTGCGCTGGCTTCAGCCATGACGGCATAAGAGAGAAATGAAACATATGCACATCGCCTGCAAGTTTTTGTATTATGAATAACAAACAAAAAAACTTGCCTGTAGGTGCTAGCGTGTGTCTCACTGTCCAGTCCGAGGCTCGAACATGATCTGAGCTCGTGATCGGAGGCTGTTTGGTCTCTTGCGCATCAACTTGGGAAAACTCCAGAAGACATCGCCATCAGTAAATGCTTTGTGGGAAAGTCTTCTGTGCGATTTGGTAGCCTGACGACTCACACTAAATTCTTCCGCTGCTCTGTCATTCGCTACATACTTTAGTCTGAGACTACGATCATTGAAGTTGTTTGTGGTGACTAGGGGCAGTGTACAAACCAAAGTCATCAGTGATTGGATCGTCTAACTAATCAGAGTATCAAAGCCGATGACAAATGTTCAAGCCGCCTCTTAACCCATGTGTGTTCTGGCTCTGGCCAACCCATCGGTTTCTGGACCAATCAGGCGGCACCGAATGCGGGTGAAGGGTCGAGGAGGTACTCCGATCCAGACTCATTGTGGCGTAGCATTTCGCCAAAGTTAGGAGTCTGGGTAGCCAGGCAAGCGATTTGGAGGAGTATACAGTAGGAACGTGTGTGTGCATCTCTATCTATGGGTAATGATAATGACATCCACCTGGATCAGGGCCCAAGTCTCCAGACGGCTAGGGGACAGTACAGTAATTAAGCCTTATTGACGAGGAGAGGAACCTGCTGACAGCAGGTTAGAGTGAGATGCAGCCGAGCATGACACTCTGACAGTGACACACACACAAATCAAATTAAATCTAATTTTGCCGGAATAGAACAGGTGTAGGTAGACCTTTTGTGAAATGCTAACTTACAAGCCCTTAACCAACAAAGCAGTTCAATAAATATATTTAAGAAAATATTTGCTAAATAAACCAAAGTAAAAAGTTATCACAATAAGATTACATAACAATAACGAGGCTATATACAGGGGGTACCGGTACCGATTCAATGTGGGTGGGGTACAGGTTAGTCGTGGTCATTTTGTACATGTAGGTAGGGGTAAAGTGACTATGCATAGATAATAAACAGTAAGTAGCAGCAGTGTAGAAACAAAGTGGGGGGGGGGGGGGGGGGGTCAATGTACATTGTCCAGCATTCTCACATAGGTGTTCCTATTGATCAGGTGGAAAAGGGCAGTGTGGAGTGCGATTGAGATTGCGTCATCTGTGGATCTGTTGGGGCGGTATGCGAATTGGAGTGTGTCTAGGGTTTCCGGGATGATGGTGTTGATGTGAGCCATGACCAGCCTTTCAAAGCACTTCATGGCTATTGACGTGAGTGCTACGGGGTGGTAGTTATTTAGGCAGGTTACCTTTGCATTCTTGGGAACAGGGACTATGATAGTCTGCTTGAAACATGTAGGTATTACAGACTCGGTCAGGGAGAGGTTGACAATGTCAGTGAAGACACTTGCCAGTTGGTCCGCGCATACTCTGAGTACACGCCCTGGTAATCCACCTGGCCCCACGGCCTTGTGAATGTTGACCTTTTTAAACTTTTGCTCACATCGGATATGGATCCTATGACGGTGCCACATAGAAAGTCACGGAGCTCTTCAGTAAGGCCATTCTACTGCCAATGTTTTTCTATGGCGATGTGCTTGATTTGATACACCTGCCAGCAACGGGTGTGGCTGAAATAGCCAAATCCACTCATTTGAAGGGATTGTCCACATACACTATATATACACAAAAGTACTGTATTAGAAGACAAAAGTATTACAGTTTGCTATGGATATTGGATAGTGTAAAGACAGCTATGTAGGAAAAACTATTTTCACTCCACTTCGATACATAGTTAATTTCATTGCAGGTCAGGAGAGCATTTTCTCCAACCCTTTTCCTAACCTTAACCTCAGTCTGCTAACCTGCTCCATTAATTATCCTAACCTGCTGTGTAAATTCTCCTAAGCTGCTATGAAGTCACTTCGGTATCAAGGTGGATTGAAAAGACTGTTTCCAACAGCAATGTGGCGCTTCTCTTTTACAGTCGCTTTACATTTTAATATAGAGCCGTTGCAGAAAGTGTAGAAGTCTGTTGTTGTTTTGAGTCAGAAAGACAGTGGGGAAGAGGGAATCTATGATAATGAAGAGGATTTACATAATAATGGGCTAGACACTGCTGAGACTAGGGACTGACAGTTCACCCGGGTGCACAGCTTGGTTGATTGACAGGTGGAATATTAGACATTTGGCAGAGAGGACCCTGATTGACTTTTGCTTAATCATTCTTTCACTCTAGTGTGTTTTTGAGTGAAGCTGTAGAGATCAAACAATGTTTTGATACCAAAACAACTGCTGCTTTGTTATTTTTTGAAATCCCAGATTGCCCAGATAATCTATATTGCATAATGGAAAAAAAATGTGGGCAAGGTTTATATATTATTTTATGAATTACGTCTGTTGTTAATTGAGTAATTCATGTGTTGGGTTAATTCTTATGTAAATTGGCAAAGTTTGAGTTTTTTTGGTTGACCTATATTAGATTTTTATTTTCGATCTTGTTGGTTATTCAAACATGAAAAACAATTACAAATTTAAGTTATGGAGTCCGCTTAAGTTTTCATTTTCTATGTAAGGGCAGTTTTATGTTTAGAAGCTGCTCGTAATGATTCTTAGTGACATCCAGGGAGGAAATGACAAGGACACCTTTCAAGAAAGTTACTGTGCTTTAGAATTACTGAAAAATGTCAGGGACTTTAGGACAGCAACCTCTTTCAGCTGCCATTACGTTTTCATTTGACAGACTTCAGGGACCTTTCAAAACTCTCTTTTTGAAGTGCATACCTTCTACACTGAATCATATGTTATGCTTTGGTCCACTCACCAGTTCTGAGCACAGTGGTTTCAAGATTCTCTAAGGAGTTCAAGGACAACATGAATCTGAAATATCTACGATTAGATTGGAGTTGGGGAATAGGAAGCGAACGCAGTGGTCGTCACTAGTTTCAACTGTCACAACGTCAGAAGGCCTGCCTTCTCGACCAGTCAGGTGAGGGAGTGTGATGACACATATGCCGACCTGCTTGCAGGGACAGACAAGAGACATACATTTGTTTTATATATTGATCCATCAATGATTTGGTTATTTATTAAATATAGTTAAACCAACCGTTATAAATGCAAAGTGCTAATCGGACGCCTTATTCAAACTCAGCATGCAAGCTTATCATGATATATGCCCTTAATCTTAGTTACTGGTCTTAACTGAAAATAGGTTTACTCCAATATCTGCATTGTTTTTCAGATGGAATGTAGACAAACAAATTGACACATTTTCATTTCAGATTTTTATTTTCAAAATCCACAAGTTAAACGTACACAGTTTCACATAAATGTTTACATTTTGGACAGACCATCTGACTTTGTAGCTGTGTTAATTAACTAGTGATGACCAAAAGGGTCGCTTATCCATTTTGAGACAGCGTTTTGCACACCATAGAAAGAAATACGTATATTCAGATATTCATTCTGAAAGTAAGTGTTCAAATTTAGAATTAATTCCCTCACACATTTTTTTTTTTTTTTGTTAACCTTTATTTAACTAGTCAGTTAAGAACAAATTCTTATTTTCAATGACCGCCTAGGAACAGTAGGTTAACTGCCTGTTCAGGGGCAAAACGACAGATTTGTACCTTGTCAGCTCGGGGATTTGAACTTGCAACCTTGCGGTTACTAGTCTAACGCTCTAACCACTGGGCTACCCTGCCGCCACAATTACCTAAATATGAATGCCAGATTTTGAAGTTATGGAGCTAAAGCTTTCCTGTGTTTACGCTGAGCTTGTACAGTACAGTTGGAATGCTATGGCAGCTATGCTATTTTGTCAGGTGATGGGTCCAACTATAATTAGACCCAGCCGGGCTGGATCTGAAATGGCAACCTAGTGCACCACTTACTAAGGTCCCTGGCCAACAGCAGTACACTAGGGAATAGGTTTCCATTTTGGACCCCAGACTTGGCAGAGGCCTCCTGATGTCAGTGGGGGAGCTGGTCTGATTGGTCCAGTAATAGGGAGTGATGATAGAGGGACCTACAGGTAAGAATAGCACCTACTGAGGGTGCTCCCCGAATGGCACCCTAGTTGCTATATAGTACACTGCTTCTGGTGAAAACTAGTGAAAATATGTTGGGAATAGGGTGCCAATTGGGAGGCAACCTGAGTCCTGTTGTGCAGCTATTCCTGCCTGCTGCTGTTAGCTCAGTGGGAGGGTAGGATGTTAGTGTGCCTGTGATGTGCGTCAGGCAACAGTGAAGCTTCTAAAAACAGCTCTTGCTCGATGCACGTGAAGACTCACAACCACACTACCAAGGTATCAAGCTTCACACCCCAACCCACCCTGTAAAAACTGTGAGCAATGTGCAACAACAGACCAGCTAATTATGCTGGAACACCTAGGCTAGCACGTCTAATATGTGTGTTAAATTCAGAGAAAAAGGTCCACATGGGATTAGCATGTGATTAATCTCAGCAACCCAGTACCAAATCACACATCTTTCATGAGAGACTAGTATGTAACAGAACAGGTTTTAAAATACACTATACAATGCATTCGGAAAGTATTCAGACCCCTTCCCTATGTTTTTGTTACAGCCTTATTCTAAACTTGATAAAATATTTTATAAAGTTCATTATTAAGTCGACACTCATTAATCGACACACAATGTCCCATGACAAAACAGTTTTATTTTTGAAAATGTATTACAAAGAAATACCTTATTTACACACAATACCCCATAATGACAAAGCGCAAACAGGTTTTTAGAAATGTACCTTATTTACATGAGTATTCAGACCCTTTGCTATGAGACTCGAAATTGGGCTCAGATGCATCATGTTTTCATTGGTCACCCTTGTGATGTTTCTACAACTTAATTGGAGTCCACCTGTGGTAAAAATCAATTTATTGGACATGATTTTGAAAGGCACACACCTGTCTATATAAGGTCCCACAGCTGACAGTGTATGTCAGAGCAAAAACCAGGCCATCAGGTCGAAGGAATTGTACGTAGAGTGCCAAGACAGGATTGTGTTGATGCGCAGATTCACTGACAGAGCTCCAGAGTTTCTCTGTGGAGATGTGAGAACCTTCCAGAAGAACAACCATCTCTGCAGCACTCCACTAATCAGACCTTTATGGTGGAGTGACCAGATGGAAGCCACTCCTCAGTAAAAGGCACGTGACAGCCCGCTTGGAATTTGCCAAAAGGCACATAAAGGACTCTCAGACCATGAGAAGAAACAAGATTGAACTCTTTGGCCTGAATGCCAAGTGTCACATCTGGAGGAAACCTGGCACCATCCCTACGGTGTAGCATGGTGGTGGCAGCATCATGCTGTGGAGATGTTTTTCAATGGCAGGGACTGGGAGACTACTCAGGATTGAGGGAAAGATGAACGGAGCAAAGTACAGAGAGATCCTTGATGAAAACCTGCTCCAGAGCGCTCAGGAATTCAGACTGGGTGCGAAGGTTCACCTTCCAACAAGAAAATGACCCTTAGCACACAGCCAAGACAACGCAGAGGTGGCTTCGGGACAAGTCGGGACAAGTCTCTGAATGTAGTGGCCCAGCCAGATCCCAGACCCGATCGAACATCTCTGGAGAGACTTGAAAACAGCTGTGCAGCGACGCTCCCCATCCAACCTGACAGAGCTTGAGAGGATCTGCAGAGAAGAATGGGAGAAACTCCCCAAATACAGGTGTGCCAAGCTTGTAGCGTCATACACATGAAGATTTGAGTCGGTAATCGCTGCCAAAGGTGCTTCAACAAAAGTACTGAGTAAAGGGTCTGAATAGTTATGGAACTGTAATTATTCATTATTGTTTTTTTATATAAAATAAAAACTGTTTTTGCTTTCTCATTATGGGCTATTGTGTGGAAACTATTTTATACATTTTAGAATAAATATGTAACGTAAAAGTCATGGGGTCTGAATACCTTTTGAATGCACTGTATATACACCAAAGTATGTGGACAACCCCTTCAAATTAGTGGATTCGGCTATTTCAGCCACACCCGTTGCTGACAGGTGTATAAAATCGAGCACACCACCATGGAATCTCCGTAGACAAACATTGGCAGTAGAATGTCATTGAAGAGCTCAGTGACTTTCAACATGCCACCGTCATAGGATGCCACATTTCCAACAAGTCAATTCAGCAAATTTCTGCCCTGCTGTAGCTTCCCCGGTCAACTATAAGTGCTGTTATTGTTAAGTGGAATCTTCTAGGAGCAACGTGTCAGCCGCGAAGTGGTAGGCCACACAAGCTCACAGAACGGGACTGGATTTCCTGTATTTACCCTATCATGAGAGCGAACCACACACAAGTCAGAGGTATCATAAAGTCCATCTTTAATTATATGAGCTCCATCACAACCCTGTGACTCTCAGATCAATTCAGTGTCTATAAATTAATTCTCGGAGAGTTCCTTACACATTGCAACTGAGATCCTTTATAGCAAAGACACACATAGCCAGACAGCATTGACCATAATTTATCGTTCAGCTTTGTCTCCTAAACTATGTTATTTTCTCAAACTCAGAACCATAAAACAAATCCTCATATCAACAGGCATATATCACATCCACCCTATCTTGACAAGATCACAGAGACACACTGACTGGCACACAGACATTGTGGAGCCAAGAGATACACCCTTGACCTCTCCCCTCTCTCCGGCCCAAGTAACTTAGTCCTGACAGAGAACAGATACTGCAAACCCGGCCACAGTATTATACAAAAATAAACATTCTGATGAGAAGTAACTTACAAACATATGATGAATATAAAACATCTTACCTATGTTACCAACTAATTCTGATTATTCCCCAACAGGCTAGGCCCCTTAGTTCCAGTGAATGGAAATTTTAACGCTACAGCATACAATGACATACTAGACGATTCTGTGCTTTCAACTTTGTGGCAATCGTTTGGGGAAGGCCCTTTCCTGTTTCAGCATGACAATGCCCCAGTGCACAAAGCGAGGTCCATACAGAAATGGTTTATCAAGATCGGTGTGGAAGAACTTGACTGGCCTTCCCAGAGCGCTTACTTCAACTCCATCGAACACCTTTAAGATGTTTTGGAACTGACTGCGAGCCAGGCCTAATCGCTCAACATCAGTGCCAAACCTCACTAATGCTCGTGGCTAAATGGAAGCAAGTCCCAGCAGCAATGTTCCAACATCTAGTTGAAAGCCTTCCCAGAATAGTGGAGGCTGTTATAGCAGCAAAGGGGGTGACCAACTCCATACTAATGCCCATGATTTTGGAATGAGCCATTTGACCAGCAGGTGTCCACATACACTACATGACCAAAAGTATCTCCCAGCTTGAGTGATTAATGGTTTAGGAAGATTGGTTTGACAAATATGTTTGTGTGTGACTCTGTTCTGGTTAGAGGGATGCTGCCCTGTGATGGCGCATGTCCCAGTGGTGCGCTCAAGGTGCTTGGTGCTTAATAATGGGGATAGGATGTGATATACCCACTGGTCCATATAGTCAACACATGACTGAACACTCGTGCTCATATCGATAAGTATGGTACATATTCTCGACCATCTGCGCTGTACACCAGGAGGGATGCTCTTCCGCCTCATTACACCCTGCAGTCGTTTTTTTCTTCACATCTCTACATGGATGCGTCAGAAGTTGCACACTGTTCCTTACACAGTGCACTTCATGGGCTCTGGTCAAAAGTAGTGTACTATATAAGGTACAGGGTGCCATTTGGGACGTAGTTCATGACATTTAGAAACCTCAACATAAGTGGCTAGTTGTTTCTACATTCATTGCCATGCGTTTTGATGGAGTTCAAAAAGTCGTACTGTGCCAACATGTTCTTCTCCTCCTCCTTCCTTCTTTCTCACCTTCTCACACTGATTTGCAGTGTGTCCTTCTTCCACACATCGCTGACATTCTCTTTTCCACCTCCTACATACTTTCCATGTCTCCACACTTCCCTGTCACTCAAGGTTTTTGTGTTGTGGAGAAAAATAAATGGTAGCCTGTGTCATACTCATATGCTGTAATTGAAAAATTGAGAATGTGTAATAATCATCATGTAATCACAACTGCGTCTCAGTTATTCAACGTTGAACTTAATGTACGGAAAGAAATGGTCTGTTTTTTATTCTACAGTATATTGTTTTTGGACTCTGGTTCTTCTCCCATTCTTGTTTATAATTATAACAGAGTCACTTTCTCTCTCTCACTTCATGGCTCACCTGAATTTGAATTGAAAGGAGAGGTGATAATCATTTTGTGGATATTTTACATAGACCCGAATGACTTTTGTTTGCTTTTTGCCTCCGTTGTTGCAGAAGACTGTGAGACTTTATGACTTTAAATATGTGCATTTTAACACGAGACAGACCTCTTCAATGTTTCATAGAAATGTATTATTATTCTGTTAGAATTCTAGCCCTAAAAATTGCCAAAGACTCCCAGCCACCCTAGTCAGACTGTTCTCTGCTACCGCACGGCAGGCGGCACCGGAGCGCCAAGTCTAGGTCCAAAACGATTCTTAACAGCTTCTACCCCCAAGCCATGAGACTCCTGAACAGCTAATCAAAGGGCTACCCAGACTATTTGCATTGACTCCACCTACATGTTTATACTGCTGCTACTCTGTGTTATTATCTATGCATAGTCACTTTACCTACATATTACCTCAATGTACATATTACCTCAATTACCTCAACTAACCTGTGCCCCTGGACACTGACTCTACCGGTACGCCCTGTGTATAGCCCCGCTACTGTTATTTTATTGTTGCTCTATATATATATATATATATATAAATAATGTTTTTTAACTTATTACTTATTTTAGTAAATACTTTAACTCCTATTCTTAACTGCATTGTTGGTTAAGGGCTTGTAAGTAAGCATTTCACAGTGAGGTCTACACCTATTGTATTTGGCTCATGTGATTTGATTTGAATGGATTTGATTTATTTATTTCGTTTTTATTCAACCTTTATTTAACTAGGCAAGTCAGTTAAGAGCAAATTCTTATTTACAATGACGGCCTACCAAAAGGCCTCATACAACACAACATGGTAACAACACAACATGGTACAAACATTGGGCACAGACAACAGCACAAAGGGAAAGGTAGAGACAACAATACATCACACAAAGTATCCACAACTGTCAGTAAGAGTGTCCATGAGTCTTTGAATGAAGATATTGAGATAAAACTGTCCAGTTTGAGTGTTTGTTGAAGCTTGTTCCCGTCGCTAGCTTCAGCGAACTGAAACGAGGAGCGACCCAGGGATGTGTGCGCTTTGGGGACCTTTAACAGAATGTGACTGGCAGAACGGGTGTTGTATGTGAAGGTTGAGGGCTGCAGTAGATATCTCAGATGGGGGGGAATGAAGCCTAAAAGGGTTTTATAAATAAGCATCAACCAGTGGTTCTTGCGACGGGTACACAGAGATGACCAGTTTACAGAGGAGTATAGTGTGCAGTGATGTGTCCTATAAGGAGCATTGGTGGCAAATATGATGGCGGAATGGTAAAAAACATCTGCATATAAATGGATGAGAGTTTCCTACTGCCTGAGCTGCTGTTGATGATCTAAGTCTACAGATGCAGAGACCTGAATGACTTTTGCTTGCCTTTCCCCTCAGTTGTTGGCTTGTTGCAGAACACAGTGGAGTTCAAATGACTGAAACTTTTTCCTTTTCTGAAAAACTTGCCTTGTTAATGAATACTGCTCCATTACAATGCCTTATGGTAAGCTTTGGAATCCTCAACTTTCATGTCCTCTGGGGCATTGTCAAGGCAAGCAAGCTCCATCTTTCTCTCTTCAACAACATCATTTGAAGAGGCTTCAGCAACTCCATTTGAAGAGATGATAACACTCTTCAATGACTGATATAATTAATTGTAATTCCGTTAGTATCATAGAATGAATTCTAAATTCTGTTAGAATTCAGTTTAATTCTACAGATGGATGTTCGCTAAAAGGAACTGATGTGTTTGTGAAATATGGGCCAGAATGGGAACAAGATGGAGTCTTGACATTTACTGCAAGATCCTGTTTGTTCATGCATGGTTTTAGTTGAAATGGCCACGCAATTCGATTATGTTCTCTATAAACTATATCCTATTACTAAAATCAACCAGTGCTTCACATTCAGATATCTACAATATCTTGGCACGGTGGGAACCAACCAATCATTTAGAAGAATCTGGAAAACATATAGCCTAGGGATGATAAAGAGAGAATGGCTGCACCCCAAGTAGTGAGGCTGATTTGGGAGTAGTTGTCTGAGTGTTGACATTGATGGCTCAGTGATTCTTCAGCGTGACAGAAGGTTGATCCAATTAGCTATTCCAGCAATCCAATTAACTTCCTCCACATGATTTGCAGCCTACTCACTGTCTGACCCTCCAACGCAACACAACCAATGCTGCTAAACTCCACCTAATGATACTGATGCAATTCCCTCCTATCTACCTCATTTCATCAGGTCCTCTCTACCTCTCATCCCTCTCTACCTCCTCACCAGGACTGTCATCTCATTGGCGGCCAATCCATCAGCTGAATGTTTGTATTGTCAGTTGGCTCTCCAAGGTCATATTTAAATGAATTCTCATAACATCCCTGCTGGTGAATTAGAGGTATATTACTGTATCCTTGAGCAAGGTCGGAACAGTAATTAGCAATAATGCAACCCTGCTTCAATGTGTAGATCAAACGACAGCTATGCAATGTGAAAATATGTGTACAATATGGTAATTACCATAGTGGGCAGAGAATGGATTCAATGTCAGACATGATTTTGTGCAGCCGAGTATGTTTAAGTGTGTGTGTATGTGGGTGCTTACGTGTGTAGTTGTATGTGTGTATTTGTCAGTGTGTTCTGTGTGTGTGTGTGTGTGTGTGTGTGTGTGTGTGTGTGAGAGAGAGACATGCCACTTCAATAAGACCAAGAGTTGTTACAGCCTCAGGGACCTGGTGAGGTTATAACTGCAGTGCCCCTCTGCCTCACCTAGCCCTGTTAAACCTAACTAGTGTCCCTCTGCCTCACCTGGTCCTGTTAAACCTAACTAGTGTTCCTCTGCTTTACCTGGCCCTGTTAAACCAAACTAGTGTTCCTCTGCTTTACCTGGCCCTGTTAAACCTAACTAGTGTCCCTCTGCCTCACCTGGCCCTGTTAAACCTAACTAGTGTCCCTCTGCTTTACCTGGCCCTGTTAAACCTAACTAGTGTCCCTCTGCCTCACCTGGCCCTGTTAAACCTAACTGTAGAGTCCCTCTGCTTTACTTGACCCTGTTAAACCTAACTGTAGTGTCCCTCTGCTTTACCTGGCCCTGTTAAAACTAACTGTAGTGTCCCTCTGCTTTACCTGGCCTTGTTAAAACTAACTGTAGTGTCCCTCTGCTTTACCTGGCCTTGTTAAAACTAACTGCAGCATCCTTCCGCCTCACTTCATTGACAGCTATTATGCTGCATTGACAACCAACCAGTAGGATCAACAAACAATTCTGCTCTTTTTTCTAGTTGTCCTCGGCAATGCAATCATGAGATATGAAGCAAAGAGCATAGCATGAACCAGTTGTCCTCCACAATCATGATTGTGTGTAGTCAAAGATATATGAAGCAAAGTGTATAGCATGAAAGCGTTTCATGGACTTTGTCTGTGTAAAATATACAGCCTATACAGTATGTGGATTCAGCCCCGCTTTCCATCACTGTCCTCTCTCCAATACTGTTTTCATTTCATAGGCAAGTCTGTTTTGGGGTTTTTCATTACACAGTGTGCTATATGTCCTGCTGTGAAGCTGAGTAGGGTGTGATTCCTTGGATATCCAGCGTGCGTATGGCTGGCAGGGACAGGGAGTCAGAGCAGAGCAGAGGCATGTCTGTTCATGTTGAACAGTAGTACAGTACTGTTGGAGAGTACTGCATGTCTGGGACTTCTGTATAACAGACCTGTGTTCAAACTCTATTGGGAATCATTTCAAATACTAGAGCTTGGCTTGATAGAGCTTGGCTTGATAGAGCTTGGCTTGATAGAGCTTGGCTTGATAGAGCTTGGCTTGATAGAGCTTGGCTGGCGCAATTAAGCCAATAGAACAGAAGCAAAACTGCAAACCCTGCCCATCTGTCACTCAAGGCAGTCTAAAGCAAATGCTACAAGTTTTTGTTAGATTTCAAATAGTATTTGAATCCAGGTCTGGCATGTAAAGGGGAAAGCATGGAGCAGAGTGTATGTTCCGACCACTATTCTCATTGGGTCCGTCTCCATCCTTCACCCCTGTTCATTACTGGTACCTACAACCTGGTGGATGCCCTCATCAGTAACAGCTTACCAGCAGTATGACAGTATCATTCATTGACTCGGTCCTCTAACAAAGTGCATTTCACAACTAAATGTGTGGGACACTCAGTGATCTATCCTCAAGTTGTGATAGGCCTGTCAGTACAGTACAACACTCAACTGTACACTAGGTCCATCCATATTCATTCAAATAGACTGCTATTTTCTCTGGGAATCTAGTACAATAATAGTCATGTTTGAAATCTGTACTGTACAGTGCAGTCGGTGAGAAAAAAAAACATTGTTACATTACAGCCTCATTCTAAAATGGAATAAATTGTGTTTTTTTTCTCTCAGCAACCTACACACAATACCCCATAATGACAAAGCAAAAACAGTTTTTTAGAAATGTTTTCTAATTTATAAAAATATGGAAAAAGTCAAGGGGTTGTATTTATGTATTTATGCACACTTGATAGGATTTCAGTGTTAAGGTTTTCTTTCGTCGAAGGAGAGGCGGACCAAAACGCAGCGTGGTTGAAGTTCATGGTTTTTTAATAAGAAAAACTATACATGAACAAACTACAAAACAATAAATGTGAAAACCCGAAACCAGTCCCGTGTGGTACAAACACTGACACAGGAGACAATCACCCACAAAACCCACCACCAAACAGGCTACCTAAATATGGTTCCCAATCAGAGACAATGACTAACACCTGCCTCTGATTGAGAACCATATCAGGCCAAACACAGAAACAGACAAACAAGACACACAACATAGAATGCCCACTCAGATCACACCCTGACCAAACAAAACATAGAAACAAACAAAGCAAACTATGGTCAGGGTGTGACATTCAGTAGGGCTGTATTTATTCACCGTGTGTATGATTTCAGTAGGGCTGTATTTATTCACCGTGTGTATGATTTCAGTAGGGCTGTATTTATTCACAGTGTGTATGATTTCAGTAGGGCTGTATTTATTCACTGTGTGTATGATTTCAGTAGGGCTGTATTTATTCACTGTGTGTATGATTTCAGTAGGGCTGTATTTATTCACTGTGTATGATTTCAGTAGGGCTGTATTTATTCACAGTGTGTATGATTTCAGTAGGGCTGTATTTATTCACAGTGTGTATGATTTCAGTAGGGCTGTATTTATTCACAGTGTGTATGATTTCATTAGGGCTGTATTTATTCACAGTGTGTATGATTTCATTAGGGCTGTATTTATTCACACTTTGAGAGCTGCTCCGTCCTTTCTTATACATCGCTCTGCCTTCCTCTCTGTGTAGGGTTACAACATTCCAGTAACTCTCAAAATCCCACATTTTCCAGAAATCCTGGTTGAAAGATTCTGGATTTCCTGCTTATTGCCGCCTGATTCCAGGAATATTCCATCCTGGATTTTCTGCTGGAGCAGTGTTAGGGTTGTGTGTGTGAGTGTGTAGTGTTAAACCTACTGTCACTTGGGCAGTGAGCAGAGTTAGACCACAGCAGGAGGAGAACACAGATGGCTTCTTAAATATTCATGGGAGTCCATTTGTCAGCTATGTGTGTTGGAGCTAGTGCTGCTTGAGAGAGAGAGAGACACTGACTTTGTCTTCCTTTAATGAAACACTTATTTAATGAATCATTAATTATGTGCCTTCACTCCTGTTAGACTCCTAATGTTCCTTACCTTACTGCAGAGGTTGTAGAGGGCTTTACATCCCACCCCCTCAAACTCCCCCAGGCTCAGAGTGTTAAAATCGAACAAGTCCCCTTGCCAGTCCCCAGTCTCTGCAGTCACCTGCAGTGGCGGAAACATTGGTGGACCCTCCCCCTTTGGCCGCTCAAACATCCCCCTTACCGACTCACAGTGCCTCCTGGACCCTCCTTCATGAATCTCTCCAGCAGCCTAAGAGACGTTATTCCCGTTTGTTGTGCCAGGACTTCTGGGGTTTTCCACTCCTCTCCCAGCAATCGCAGGTCACCCAGCCTTTGTAAACCCGCTGCCATCAGTTGCCTCTGCAGGGTGGCCAACTGATCCGATCTCAAAGGGATGGCTGGATTGTGGAAGATATACTCCTCCCACACCCACAGTCCAGGCTCCACACCCCCTTCTCGTGTGGGCCTTAGCAGCTGCCAGGCCCTCAGCACTGCAGAGTAAAAATCAGATACTTGCTGTACTCAGCTTCTCCAGGTTCATGTGGAACAGCTACCGGTCCAACCATAATCCGACAGCTATCCTCAGCAGCGCTCATGTTGGTTCCCTCCAGCCGACATCAGTATGGTACAGCAGGCTCTGCACCGCCTTTAGTCGGAAAGCAGCCACCCCCGCTCTACAGTTCCACCAGGCCCTGTCCTCCTTTGTGGACGGTCATGTACAACACTGCCGCCCTCAGCCAGTGATGGCCCGCCCAGAAAATAAAAAAATCCACCATCTTGTGTTGCAGGTCTGCGAGCAGGGGGGTGTTGAGGACAGCCAGTGTATGCCACAGGGAAGATGCCACCAGGTGGTTGATTATCAGCACCCTACATGACACTTGGAACAGGAGCCACCTCCACCTGGCCAGTCTTCACATCACTGCCTGTGACAGCCCCTCCCAGTTCTTCCTGACCCACCTCTCCGAGCCCAGGCATACACCCAACATTTTAAGCCATTCACAACCCCACTGCAAACCCCCTGGAAGCAGAGGGGCCCTATCCCCCCATAACAGAGCTTTGCTCTTGCCCCAGTTTACCTTAGCTGACGAAGCTCCCCCAAACACCTTCAGACTAGTCTCTAGTGCCTGCATATCCTGACCATTCCTAACCATCACAGAAATGTAATCTGCATACGCTGACACTGCTATGCCTGCCAACACACCCCATGCCTGTCCAGCACACTCCTGCATAGCAGGCCCCCAAAAAGGTCTCCATGGCTAGTGTGTATATATATATATATATATATATATAAATAAATAAAAATAAATAAATAAATAAATAAATAACTGCCCCGATAGAAGGCATCCTTGTCTAATGCCCCGTCTCATCCAGACTGGCCTACTGAGCCCCCCTCCCACCTTGAGCATACATGATGCCCCAGCATACAACAGCTTCACACAGGTCAAAAACCTTTCCCCAAACCCAAAAACAGACATCACATAAAAAAAATACTCATAGTCCACTCTATCAAAAGCCTTCTCTTGATCTGAAGAGACCAGTCCAAAGTTCACACTAGAACCTCTCGACAAGTCCAAAATGTCCCTGATTAAGAACATGTTGTCCGTGATTGAGCATCCTGGTACACAATAGGTTTGGTCATTGTGTATTATAGAGTCCAGATGGGACTTCAGTCTGTTAGTTAGGACCTTAGCAAATATATTGTGGTCTGCACAGAGCAATTCCACAGGCATCCAGTTCTTAAGTTCACACAAGTCTCCTTTTTTGGGCAGGAGAGTCAGAACCGTCCGACGACAGCTCATCGGCAACTCACCTACCCCGATGCATTCACACAACATGCAAAAAAAAGTCCAGTCCAATTATTCCCCCAATTTTTTTATACAACTCCACTGGGAGTCCGACCCCCGGTGCACGGCCAAGGGACATCTGGGTTACAGCCACTGCCAGTTCATGGGACAACGGATGAATGTCCATTTCATCCCTCTGTGCCAGAGAGAGCTTAGGGAGTTCTGCAAACAAGACCTGAGCACACATAGGATTACACTGTTCTGCCCTATACAACTATACAAGTATAAAATTCCACAGTCCGCATCTCCCCTACCACAGAGGTCACCCGCCCATCAGACAGCCGTAGACTCTCTGTCTTTCCAAACCAAAGAAGAAGGAGCTGGGAGCATCCATCTCCTTGAGCATGGAGAACCTAGCTCTTACAAGTGCTCCCTTTGCTTTAACCTAGAAAAATAAACTGCCCAGGTCCCTACATAATTCAGCTAAATTAGCCTGGAGGCCTACATTGCCTTGCCCCACCATCTCTACCTCAATCTCACTAATACTACACTTGAGTACCTCCAATACTCTCCTAGCCTCTGAGGATGAGAGAGCTGAATACTGTTGACTGAAAATATTAATTTTGACTTTCCCCACATCCCACCATTGACTAATACTCCTCTTTGCTGCCCTCACCTTTCCCAAAGAAATCTAGAAATCCGAGCAAAAAGTAGCATACTGTAAGAGCTTTACATTAAACCTCCAATTGGATGCATGCCGAGGCCCTGGTGAAATAGACATCCGAGCCACGGTTATGTGGTGATCCGAAAAACCCACTGCACTCACCCTAGCCCCAAAGACCTTCACCAATGTATACTGTCTGGTGTTGGGCTGCACTCACCCTAGCCCCAAAGACCTTCACCCATGTATACTGTCTTGTGTCAGGATATTTAGTTCTTCAAACATCCACTAGGTCGAACTGATTAATCATGTCCCTTAACACTCCCACTGACCCTGAATGAGGCTCTTCCCCATTTCTGTCTTTCGTGAAATCCATTGTGCACTTCCAGTCCCCACCGACCACCAGAGTCTCCTCAGGCGCCTCCTATTAGAGTTCCTGTCTAAGACACCCAGAAGGAACCCCCCCCCCCTCTCTCCCTGTGTTAGGCACATACACATTTATAAAGACAAAACCCCATGTTGTTAATTTCTGCTTTTACAACAAGCAGCCTAACCCTACACACCTCCTTTTAGGAGTGCATCTTTACAGATAGATCCCACACAAAAGGACTGCCACCCCTGCACTAAAATTTGGCACAACACACTTGCCCCCTTCCACCAGAGCCCAACAGACTTCATTCACCACATCACTATGCATCTCCTGCAGAAACAACACCTGTACTTTTTTTTTTTTACACACTCCTCTTTCCCGGATCTCTGGCACCATTTATATTAAGCGAGCTTACCTAAAGAGTCTCCATAAGAGAAAGAGACCAATAGCAACGCTCAAAAAGCCCTAGTGCCAGAAATAAACTATTCATCTGAACAGCGTCTGAAGGTAGAACTTTACCCAATATTGTTACCCATTTCCTCAACCTCAACCATTTCCTGGGTGAGAGGACACCATGCCCCTCATTTTTCATAGGATGTTGTGCTGATCTTACAAACTTTCTCAGACAAGAAAAAAAACTGGTTCCTTGGTGCCTTTGACCACCCCATCCTCTCCCTTCTAACCTCCTTTCTTCTCCCCCCTTTTTCCTTGACACCCTTCTCCTCCCCCCCAGTCTCTTACACTTCCCCACTATACTCTCCTCATCCACAAGCATAACCTGACTAGACCCAGCATCATCTACACCACCCTCCCTAGCATGACTAGGCCCAGCCTCAGCTACCCCACCATCTCTAGCCTGACTAGGCTCAGTCTCATCTGCACCACTGGTATGACTAGGCCCAGCCTCTGCTGCCTGCATCTCATTGCCCCCTGCACTTTGACCTCGATTTCCCCCACTGGCTCTTGTACACTCACCTTGTCTACGGCCTATGTGGACTCGCAAAGCTCTTATGCCCCAAATCCCCACACTCAAACTGTAGACTATCTGTGCTGGCAAACCCTGCGTAGAGCCCCTCCCCATGCCTCACTTTAAAATGCACATTTAGCTGTTGCTCATTGTTATTCAGAAACATGAACACTTGCCTTCGCAACGAAACAGCATCTGCCTGAAAGCCTGCTGACAGTACACGAAAACCGCTAGCAAACTTAAAAAAACAACTCTGCTCTTTCCTGATTTGATCATCCGTATTAAAAAGAGGCAAATTTGAGAATACCACCCTGGTCAAATGGGTAGAAAAGGTGAAATTGGTACCAACACACCCCTTACAAATATTCCATTAGCAATGAGCCTACCCACCAAATTAGCTCTTTTCATGAACACAGCCATCGCTTTGTTCATTCTGGAAGCGGAATGTTTAAATTCAGCCTTAACTCCATTCTCAGGGACACAACTGAATCCATGCCGTAACGACGGGGTCTTCTCCACGCTAGGCTGAGAAGCCACACCTTCCAAACCCCAGGAAACTAAAACTCTGTCCTCTTCCACCATAACTTTGAAAAAAAAACTGGATACCGCTAAAACAAAAATTGAAAGAAAAGACCAAGGACAGAATCAAGAAAAAAGTTAGGACAGAGCCCTCCACACCAAACACTCAAACTCCAAAAAACTCCCAGCATCTCACTGCGAGAGAGAGAGAGAGAACGTCAAGCTTCCCTGTACACAGGGGAGTGTACGTGAGGTGCTGTTGAACTGGATTCTCTGGGAGGGAAGACACACCCATGTTGGCGGTCATCTTAGTGACCATGTGACGGACATTTTTAGATACTCAATACTGGCTGACGCTCATGTAAACAAAAACCCTGGAGACCCAACAGGAAAAACTATTTGCACAAAAAGTACATTTAAATTGCCTGTAATATAATTGTTAGTATAATATAATTATGAGACAGGCTTTGTTTGTATCCACTCAAAGCTAAGCCTTTTAAATCAGACAAGAATGTTATTTGGAGGTTGGGTGCGCTTGTCTGTGTGTGTATGGAGCCTGCACCTCATGCCTATTCATTTGCGTTTGTCCTAGTTAAATCCTATATTCCACCCACCTCTAAGACTGGGCAGGGCCAACCATAGGTCTGGCCAGGCAGACAAGTACCCACCATGCTTGCCTGAAGGCACCTTTAAGTAAAGAAATAGGCAGGTACTCTTCTCTGACTGTCTCGCAATCATTTTGATTATTTAACATGGCCCAAAAGCTAAAAAAAAAAAAAAAAAAAAGAAACTTCTCTCCTAAAGCCAACCCCATCCCTCGCTAATGTTGTGGTCTGAATTTCTCTCCCACTATCTGCCCATTGTACTAATAAACACGCCTCGCTAGTAAGTACATCTGCATGGTCAGATGTCCAAATGTGCTCTAGCATTAGTGTTCTCTATGATGTCCACATGGAACTCTGTTTCTAATCTATCAGGCTGTAATCTCTTCTACAAATGAGAAAAACATTCCCGCTACTTTCTTCCTCTACAATCTTTCAAAAACTGAAGGGTGGTTCGCACACAAAAATAGACAAAACAGAAATGAATCTAATTTTCACTAAATTAATTTCCTTATTGCTTTTCAGCAGGCATGGGAAAAATTCACACTGATGTCTCAGTGTCAAGTGTGTGTGTAATTGAACCATACTTTCTCCACTTCTCTACCCATCGCTTGGTCTCTGTCTGGAAGTCTCTGCTGTCCTCAGTAGCAACCCGTCAGTCCTGTGGATCCAAAGACACATCCCAAATGGCATATCCCCCTATATAGTGCATTACTTTTGACGGGCTCTGGTCAAAAGTAGTACACTATATTGGGAATAGGGTGCCATTTGGGATGCCCCCTTTTTTTTTTTTTTTTTTTACATTGCTGACACATGCTGCCTTTCCATCATAGATACAGTGCCTTGCGAAAGTATTCGGCCCCCTTGAACTTTGCGACCTTTTGCCACATTTCAGGCTTCAAACATAAAGATATAAAACTGTATTTTTTTGTGAAGAATCAACAACAAGTGGGACATAATCATGAAGTGGAACGACATTTATTGGATATTTCAAACTTTTTTAACAAATCAAAAACTGAAAAATTGGGCGTGCAAAATTATTCAGCCCCTTTACTTTCAGTGCAGCAAACTCTCTCCAGAAGTTCAGTGAGGATCTCTGAATGATCCAATGTTGACCTAAATGACTAATGATGATAAATACAATCCACCTGTGTGTAATCAAGTCTCCGTATAAATGCACCTGCACTGTGATAGTCTCAGAGGTCCGTTAAAAGCGCAGAGAGCATCATGAAGAACAAGGAACACACCAGGCAGGTCCGAGATACTGTTGTGAAGAAGTTTAAAGCCGGATTTGGATACAAAAAGATTTCCCAAGCTTTAAACATCCCAAGGAGCACTGTGCAAGCGATAATATTGAAATGGAAGGAGTATCAGACCACTGCAAATCTACCAAGACCTGGCCCTCCCTCTAAACTTTCAGCTCATACAAGGAGAAGACTGATCAGAGATGCAGCCAAGAGGCCCATGATCACTCTGGATGAACTGCAGAGATCTACAGCTGAGGTGGGAGACTCTGTCCATAGGACAACAATCAGTCGTATATTGCACAAATCTGGCCTTTATGGAAGAGTGGCAAGAAGAAAGCCATTTCTTAAAGATATCCATAAAAAGTGTCGTTTAAAGTTTGCCACAAGCCACCTGGGAGACACACCAAACATGTGGAAGAAGGTGCTTTGGTCAGATGAAACCAAAATTGAACTTTTTGGCAACAATGCAAAACGTTATGTTTGGCGTAAAAGCAACACAGCTGAACACACCATCCCCACTGTCAAACATGGTGGTGGCAGCATCATGGTTTGGGCCTGCTTTTCTTCAGCAGGGACAGGGAAGATGGTTAAAATTGATGGGAAGATGGATGGAGCCAAATACAGGACCATTCTGGAAGAAAACCTGATGGAGTCTGCAAAAGACCTGAGACTGGGACGGAGATTTGTCTTCCAACAAGACAATGATCCAAAACATAAAGCAAAATCTACAATGGAATGGTTCAAAAATAAACATATCCAGGTGTTAGAATGGCCAAGTCAAAGTCCAGACCTGAATCCAATCGAGAATCTGTGGAAAGAACTGAAAACTGCTGTTCACAAATGCTCTCCATCCAACCTCACTGAGCTCGAGCTGTTTTGAAAGGAGGAATGGGAAAAAATGTCAGTCTCTCGATGTGCAAAACTGATAGAGACATATCCCAAGCGACTTACAGCTGTAATCGCAGCAAAAGGTGGCGCTACAAAGTATTAACTTAAGGGGGCTGAATAATTTTGCACGCCCAATTTTTCAGTTTTTGATTTGTTAAAAAAGTTTGAAATATCCAATAAATGTCGTTCCACTTCATGATTGTGTCCCACTTGTTGATTCTTCACAAAAAAATACAGTTTTATATCTTTATGTTTGAAGCCTGAAATGTGGCAAAAGGTCGCAAAGTTCAAGGGGGCCGAATACTTTTGCAAGGCACTGTACTGTCCATGGTGCTGAAAGAGCTGTTGGTATGGTATGGTTGGTCGATGATGTCATCTCGGTATATAATGTGTTGATGTCAGTGACAAGGTCACCAAGATAGATGATGATTCAGGCTTTGCTTTGAGGCAAGGGCTGACTTACTTCCTCTTCATAAATAATAATTGTGCCATAGGATGCACAATTCAATGGAATATGAGTCATGCCTATTGAGTACCGCTTAGCAAAAGTGGAAATTAAAGTTGGCTACTCAATCTAGAGTATATAATGTGATAATGTTTTCTTCCGGTCAGTTTTTATTCTCACTGTCCTTGCAACTGGTTTCATAATAAATTAACAGTTCATGGCAATCAGTTAGCTAACCAAAATGCCACTATTCCAAATCATATCAAATCAAAGTTTAGTTGTCACCTGCAACGAATACAACCTTAGTGAAATGCTTACTTACTTACAGGCTCTAACCAATAGTGCAAAAAAGATTAGGTGAACAATAGGTAAGTAAAGAAAAACATTACAAAAACAGGCTATATACAGTAGCGAGGCTATATACAGTAGCGAGGCTATAAAAGTAGCGAGGCCACATACATACACCGGTTAGTCAGGTTGATTGAGGTAATATGTACATGTAGATATGGTTAAAGTGACTATGTATATATGATGAACATGGAGTAGCAGTAGCGTAAAAGAGGGGTTTGCGGGTGGTGGGTGGGACACAAGGCAGATAGCCCGGTACCGCTTGCCATGCGGTAGTAGAGAGAACAGTCTATGACTGGGGTGGCTGGGGTCTTTGACAATATTTAGGGCTGTTCTATTCAAACAGCACACTTATGTATGTTCCATAGACGGCTCTGAATGACCCAGCCCTCACCTGCTACAGTCATACCATTCTGTTACTTGACTGTGTGTGTGTTAGTTATTTTTTGTGGGGGGGTGGGTGTAGTCCTTTTATGGCTGTCGTTTCCTTCCTGTCCGCCCATTCCTCTCCGCTTCAGTTGAATCAATGAGGAATTGAGCGCAACAGAGGCAGGCAGTCAACCGCGCGCAACGAGCCACCAGTGCATCTGCTGTTGCGCTCGTAGTCACACACTACAGGTTTTCCATCTTTAACGTGAGCTTTATAGATTGAAATTTAATGAGTATGAAATAACAAAACTGGTTAAAAATACTCAGGGGAAAAGGGGTGTTTTTCCTCCAGGTGCGATTGTTCCGCTTTTCCTCCGTTTTTTCTACGGACGTTTCTTCCTTCATATCTGATCGCCCATCAGTGGAATGATCTGGCTTTTATCTTGTGTCGTTTCCACTTCAGCATGGGAACTGCCGGGTCCAAAAGGAAGACTTTAAGGACCGATGCAATATCTTCTGTGGCCGCAAAAGTTAGGTGAGTGCCCGGGGCCCGGAGCTCATCCAGCTCTCTGGTATAATAACTGGAGGGATGCATGGTGCAATCTCACGGTGCTGATGTAGACGCGTTTACCGGGCGAAGTAGCGACTCCGCTGAATTGTTCGAGCAGTAATCGCAAACTAGCTGAAACTAAAGTTATAATTATAAACAAATGCTAGCCTATAATATATTTGTTTCCCAGTTTACTGCTGTGGCGTTGTAAATACTTTTGTAAAGCAGATATTTGATCACATTGCAATTATTTATTTAATTTCATTGATAGGCTAAATCTGCTGTCATAGCTACCTTCCTGTAACTTATATTCCTCTACTGTATTTTATTTGTATTAGGCAACAATGATAATGCATCTTTCCAAGTCCTTGGACAGCATTGGGAATTTGTAACAGCTTTTTTTTGGCAACAGAACATGCTGTTATGGATTTTTTGGCATCATGGTTTGAGCAATAAGAGTTAGAAAAATACAGTAGTCTACAGTACATAAGGAGTGTACAATTAAACCGCTTATTATACACTCCTTATGTACTGTAGACTACTGTATTTTTCTTCCAGCGTTACTCTTCCTACTACCAAGCTTCTTGAAGCCCAGTAGCCTAAAGGGGGTTATTCGTATTTTATACTTGTTTAGATAAGTTACTTAGGAGTGTTTGATCTGACATGAAAAGGCATATGAAATGCCACCAAGCAACTGCACATGACATTGAATCCTAAACCCTTGATTATAAAATGGCATGTAGCATGGTTGGCAACAACACATTTTGTTTTAAATGTTTCAACTGTTAAGCTTTCCAACGAACAGGCTCTGGGATCTACAGTGCCAGAAAATGTATTCTACACTATTATTTAAACACCAAACAGCAAGAAACGTGCCTGAGTTTGGTCAAATTGTAGTTTTGAAATACCTATAATTGGGCATGACACACCGTGGAGCTAGGAACACAAGCATTTTGCTACACCCACAATAACATCTGCTAAATATGTGTATGTAACCAATAAACACCAAAACAGCATGAAGCGTGCCTGAATTTGGTCCATTTTGTTGTTGTTGTAAGATCTATAATTAGGGATGACACAACGTTTATGACTCATCTCTAACACATCAGGTTTGGTGATTATATTCCTTGAAGAACCATGAGTCATGCCCTCACACCTTTCACACAGTGCCAGATGTGTCAGAGCGCTGTCACTTAATCCTGTGTGCTGAATATTGTAATATGTAACATTGCAAGATTATGAGCTTTTCAGAATAACTTGCAGCACACCATGTCATGTCACCCACAGACTGATCTCACTGTGCAGGCATTGAGCTCTCTTACACCTCAACCTCAGACAGACTATATTTATTTTTGTTTCTCACTCTCCTCTCCCCACTCTTACCCTTTTCAGTTATATGGTCTCTTTAACACACAGCATAAATCAAACTGATCAGTGTCAAATACATATTATTGGACTGAGGCCCAAGAGCCATGTTTTCTACTCTATGACAGACGTCGAGACATGTTAATGGCTCTTCAGGAAGCAATCCCCCAGAGCTTTAGTGTACCGTTTTACCCGTAGATAGCCTAGACAACCCACTGATGTAATGGTGGTGTGGCATCACATCACTTTTGCCTCAGAATCACAATCAGTGACTGATTGGTTGTCAGATGAGTTTGGACCTCGAGTGTAAAACCATTTCATCCCTCTGACTGACAGACAGCCCCAATCTCTTCTGCATTGTGTATTTGTCTCGGAGTCTGAATGGCTGGCTTAACTGTTGAGTCCTACTTTTGACAACTGAATCTAGCCAATGAATGGACAAGTCACATCTGCTTAGAAGAATGGATTCCCTTAAAGCTGCCCAAACTTTATTAAACTGATATTTCTTAATTTCTTTGTTTTTACTTTTGAGATTGTGTGTGTGTGTGTGTGTGTGTGTGTGTGTGTGTGTGTGTGTATTGTTTTGTATTACTAAGTATTATCACTGCACTGTTGGAGCTAGAAACACAAGCTTCTCGCTGCACCTGCGATAACATCTGCAAATATGTGTAGCGACCAATAAACTTTGACTGGATTTGACTATCGTAAATTGACCCTGGTAAGTCTTTCCTAATTGACCTGACATGCCTACTGTATGTGCTTCTGGACAGGGATTAGACATTTGGAACATCTACATAAGTCACAAAGCTGACCAAGCAAAAGTAAATGACTGGTAACGCTGTTCTAATTTAGCCAAGTACTATATGTACTTTAGCCACCTATGGAGAGAAATGCCATGGACCCTATTGCAGCTCTGAATATCTGCAGAGACTGAATGCTGAAGGTCACCGTTTCCCTGTAACATTTTTGTTTTGTATTTTTTATTTCACCTTTATTTAACCAGGAAGGCTAGTTGAGAACAAGTTCTCATTTGCAACTGCGACCTGGCCAAGATAAAGCAAAGCAGTTCGACACAAAACAACAGAGTTACACATAGAATAAACAAACATACAGTCAATAATACCGTAGAAAAGTCTATATACAGCATGTGCAAATGAGGCAGGATAAGGGAGGTAAGGCAATAAATAGGCCATGGTGGCGAAGTAATTACAATATAGCAATTAAACACTGGAATGGTAGATGTGAAGAAGATGGATGTGCAAGTAAAGATACTGGGATGCAAAGGAGCAAGATAAATAAATACAGTATGGGGATGAGGTAGTTGTAACGATCATCTGTGGTGAAAGGTGAGGACCAAAGTGCAGCGTGGATTTTTTATAAAATAACTGAACACAATAAACGACAAACGAACAGTCCCGTAAGGTGAATGAAAAAACACTAAACATGAAATAATCACCCACAAAACCCAGGTGGGAAAAGGCTACCTAAGTATGATTCTCAGAGACAACGAACGACACCTGCCTCTGATTGAGAACCATACCAGGCCAAACACAAAACCACAGCATAGACTACCCACCCCAACTCACACCCTGACCAAACTAAAACAAAGACATAAAGGAACTAAGGTCGGAACGTGACAGTAGTTGGATGGGCTATGTACTGTACAAGTGCAGTGATCTGTGAGCTGCTTTGACAAAGGTGCTTAAAGCTAGTGAGGGAAATATGAGTCTCCAGCTTCAGTGATAAAGTTTAGTGATAAAGTGATAAAGTTAAAAGTTAGTTCTAGTCATTGGCAGCAGAGAACTGGAAGGAAACAGGCCCAAAGGAAGAATTGGTTTTGGGGGTGACCAGTGAGAAATAACTGCTGGAGCGCGTGCTACAGGTGGGTGCTGCTATGGTGACCAGTAAGCTGAGATAAGGCAGGGCTTTACCTAGCAGAGACTTGTAGATGACCTGGAGCCAGTGGGTTTGGCGACGAGTATGAAGCGAGGGCCAGTCAAGGAGAGCGTACAGGTCGCAGTGGTGGATAACGGATGGCACTGTGATAGACTGCATCCAATTGGTTGAGTAGAGTGTTGGAGGCTAATTTGTAAATGACATCGCCAAAGTCGAGGATCGGTAGGATGGTCAGTTTTGAGTGTGTTTGGCAGCATGAGTGAAGGATGCTTTGTTGTGAAATAGGAAGCCAATTCTAGATTTAATTTTGGATTGGAGATGTTTGATGTGGGTCTGGAAGGAGAGTTTACAGTCTAACCAGATACCTAGGTATTTGTATTTGTCCACATATTCTAAGTCAGAACCGTCCAGAGTAGTGATGCTGGACGAGCGGGCAGTGATCGGTTGAAGAGAATGCATAGTTTTACTTGTATATATGAGCAGTTGGAGGCCACGGAAGGAGAGTTGTATGCAAATTAATTACTTAATCATACAATGTGATTTTCTGGATTTTTGTTTTAGATTCCATCTCACAGTTGAAGTGTACCTATGATAAAAATGACAGACCTCTACATGCTTTGTAAGTAGGAAAACCTGCAAAATCGGCAGTGTTTCAAATACTTGTTCTCCCCACTGTATGTACAGCTAGAATGAAGGTTAAACATTAAGGACACAGACAGGACACAGTCTCCGCTATTCTGTTATTTTCTATTGTTAATCTTCCTTGGCTAGACTAAGGCAGGTTTCATCAGTAGAATGGTTTCGACAGGAGTGTTGTAGCGCAGAGCAGACACAGGGTGGTTTCAGCCCAGAGGCCCATCCATACACCCAAGGTAATGGACTGATCTGTGCAACAAAATATTGATGCGTGCGGCCCGGTAACATTGGAATACGTGTACACTTGACTACACTAGATCTTTTAGTAGAATTCGGAGGAATATTATTGCAAAATGTGAATTGATTTATCTTTTCTCCCAAAATGTATGTGTATGTATGCATGTATACACCTGCTGTGTATTCTGAATCCTCCCGGCTTGTTTCTCATAAGACCCAATTTGTTTGTTTAATATATCCCAGTGCAGTGTGAGTTTAGGGTACATAGGGTAGAGATGAGTTTTTCTAAATGCCCGCCTAAATCACTACCTGATGGGACCACTGCTCTGCTGCCTCTTCATCAAGTTGACATCAGCATTATCATTTCTTTAAAAATCAGTCTGTTTTGATTTGTGCACATATTTATTAAGCATTCATTCAAGTTTACATCCCATATTGAACATTGTCATGACAAATGTTTAGAGATTTGATTTGTAAGGAAACGATGATACAAATATGTGTTGACACCATCTGACATTTACTTTCATGTTTTCAGCGGCCTTCTACTTTTGGAATCCTGTCTAAAGCAGTTGGGTATAGCACTCAATAGCATTCCTGAAGTGTGGACGTAACTGTTGAATCTGTGGTACAATGTCATTTCATGGCTTCACCCATCATACCAGGCAGTGTGCAGTACTAACCACAGCACAGTGGAGTTCACGCCATCACAGTCACCATTAGCCCAGTTTGGTTGTTACTGCACTTCTAGGATTCTACATTCACATTGCAAGCCTGACATGCTTCTGCTGCCATGGTATAAATATGAGGAATAGCTGGTTCAACACCCTATAGTTGTATTCCCATAGGATACAGTACATTGGTCTTCGGATGGGTGCGTCCGAACTTGCACCCTATTCCCTATATAGTGGAATAGGGTGCCATTTGGCCCGCCACATTGGTATTACTCAGTCACAGTGCCCTAGGGCTGTACCTACAGCCACTTCTGACAGAGGGGTAATTGTCTGCCTGACACCTAGTGTTTATTGTCTGAATCTCAGGCCATCTCAATACTAATGTTTCTTAATTAAGCCACCAGCCTTTTCACCCAAACCTCTCTCTGTATGGCAGGGATTACAGTGCAGAGGAGAGGTATCTGCGTTCTAGCTGCTGTAATTACTCTGATTACAGCCTGTAGAGCGAGGCTGGACTGTAATAATACAGAGATGCAGTGATACAAGGGAGGCTGCCTGACCTCATTGATCTGAGTAATTACACCCATGTCACCGTTGCTCCGACGGCAGGCGGAAAAGCTGGATGGAACGCAGGATAAAGCGGGTCAGGAACTAACACCGAATACTCATTGTCTGGGCAGCTACGGCGCTCAGGATTCTCATGTTATGCTTAGCCGGGCTGAGCCTGCGTCCCAATGGCACCCTTTTCCCTATACAGGCCTTGAGCAAAAGTAGTACAGTATGTAGGGAATCGGGAGCCATCTGGGATGCAGACTGAGACTATCTGCACATGGTCAAAATACACATTAACTCTACTAGGCTTTAACTACCCAGTGTTTTCCTACATCTGGTGTCTGTGTTATAATCCAATTACAAAGCAATATTTCTTACGGACTCTGACAAACATTCATTTAATCTCCTAACAACCACAGTGTAGAGAGTGAGACTGAGAAAACAGCCAGCAGGGACTTGGGAGGGCTGCCAAATCTGAGATTTCCATTTGACTCCGAGACAGTGAACAAGCGAGGACAAGAAACTAAGGCGCTAAGTGGTCAACTTGATGTTTGTTGTTTCAACTTTATTTCACTCGAGAAGATGAGAGAGAGGGACTGAGGAAGATGGAGAGAGGAAGGTAAGAGCGGGAATGAGGAAGATGGGCCGTCTCAGAAAGAGAGAGTGAGGGAGATGGATACGGGAGATATTTGGGGTCTCAGAAATAGGTCATCCTCTCAGAGAGATTATCTGAGTGGTGAGATTCAGTGGGTGAGGAGGAATACACTGTGCCCCTCTTTTTCCAAATTACTCTAAGAGCCTCATTTGGTGTCCCTGAGACACTTGTTTTTCACTGAGACACCCAGGGCCAGAACACAGAAGGCTTGCTCCTTGACACAGATAGGAGAGAGGCTTCAGATAGTGCCTGGATGTGTCTATCTCATGGAGCTGAACTCTACGAGTTTCTGTCTTTCACAGATTTTAATATCATGTATAGGGCCAGTATTCCTTCCTGACAACCTTATGAGGAACAACTCTGGGCCCTAGTTCTAGCCTATATACCCTATAGCTTTTAACTAGGGCCTGGATTTTTTCCAAGTCAGGAAACCATACTCATGTTCTCGATTAGGGCCCCTCATGTATTTGTCGTCCTAGCCCTCTGCACACATCAGTGTAATGCCTTTACATTGCACCCCACTGTATGTAGTGTATATATCCCCAGGCACAGCGGCTTGATGTATAGGCTTGGCTACCACAGCGGCTTGATGTATAGGCTTGGCTACCACAGGAGGTTGGTGGCATCTTAATTGGGGAGGGCGGGCTCATGGCAATAGCTGGAGCGGACACAAAGTTTTTATGTGTTTGATGCCATTTCATTTGTTTCTGTTCCAGACATTATTATGAGCCGTCCTCCCCTCAGCAGCCTCCACTGTTGGCTACAGTATGCATGTCTGACCAGGCCACTATTTACACATCTGTTTATTCCCTTATACCTTACAGAACCAAAAAGAAAAGCCAAGGTTGCTTTTGGCTTGCAAAAGCATTCACCCCCCTTGTCATTTTTCCTGTTTTGTTGCCTTACAAATTGGAATTAAAATGTATTTCTTGGGGGTGTTTGTATCATTTGATTTACACAACATGTCTACCACTTTGAAGATGCAAAACATTTTATCTTGTGAAACAACACAAAAAAAACAGAACTTGAGCATGCATAACTATTCACCCACCAAAGTCAATACTTTGTAGAGCCACCTTTTGCATTAATTACAGCTGCAAGTCTCTTGGGTTATGTCTCTATAAGCTTGGCACATCTAGTCACTAGGATTTTTGCCCATTCTTCAAGGCAAAACTGCTCTAGCTCCTTCAGAGTTGGATGGGTTCTGCTGGTGTACAGCAATCTTTAAGTCATACCACAATTCTCAATTGGATTGAGGTCTGCGCTTTGACTAGACCATTTCAAGACATTTAAATGTTTCCCCTTAAACCACTTGAGTGTTGCTTCAGCAGTATGCTTAGGGTCATTGTCCTGCTGGAAGGTGAACCTTCGTCCCAGTCTAAAATCTCTGCAAGACTGAAACAGGATTCCCTACAAGAATTACAATTTTAGTTGGGTGGGCTATTTACAGATGGGCTGTGTACAGGTGCAATGATCGGTAAGCTGCTCTGACAGCTGATGCTTAGAGTTGGTGAGGGAGATAAGTCTCCAGCTTTTGTGATTTTTGCAATTCATTCCAGCCATTGGCAGCAGAGAACAGGAAGGAAAGGCGGCCAAACGAGGTGTTAACTTTGGGGATGACCAGTGAAATATACCTGCTGGAGCGTGCGCTACGGGTGGATGTTGCTATGGTGACCAGTGAGCTGAGATAAGGCGGGGCTTTACCTAGCAAAGACTTCTAGATGACTTGGAGCCAGTGGGTTTGGTGACAAATTTGAAGCGAGGGCCAGCCAACAAGAGCATACTGGTCGAGGTGGTGGGTAGAATATGGGGCTTTGGTGACAAAACGTATGGCACTGTGATAGATTACATCCAATTTTCTGAGTAGAGTGTTGGAGGCTATTTTCTAAATTACATCGCCGAAGTCGAGGATCGGTAGGATAGTCCGTTTTACGAGGGTATGTTTAGCAGCATAAGTGAAGGATGCTTTGTTGCAAAATAGGAAGCCGATTCTAGATTTAATGTTGGATTGGAGATGCTTAAGGTGAGTCTGGAAGGAGAGTTTACAGTCTAACCAGACACCTAGGTATTTGTAGTTGTCCACATATTCTAAGTCAGAACCGTCCAGAATAGTGATGCTAGTCGGGCGGGCAGGTGCAGGCAGCGATCGGTTGAAGAGCATGCGTTTAGATTTACTTGCATATAAGAGCAGTTGGAGGCCACAGAAGGAGAGTTGTATGGCATCGAAGCTCATCTGGAGGTTTGTTAACAGTGTCCAAAGAAGGGCCAGAGGTATACAGAATGGTGTCGTCTGCGTAGAGGTGGATCAGAGACTCACCAGCAACAAGAGCGACTTCATTGATCTATACAGAGAAAAGAGTCGGCCTGAGAATTGAAGCCTGTGGCACCCCCATAGAGACTGTCAGAGGTCCGGACAACCGGCCCTCCGATTTGACACACTGAACTCTATCAGAGAAGTAGTTGGTGAACTTGGCGAGACAGTCATTTGAGAAACCAAGGCTGTCGAGTCTGCCGATAAGAATGTGGCGACAGAGTCGAAAACCTTGGCCAGGTACCAGTACTGTCTTATCAATGGAGGTTATGATATCATTTAGGACCTTGAGCGTGGCTGAGGTGCACCCATGACAAGCCCGGAAACCAGTTTGCATATCGGAGAAGGTGCGATGGGATTTGAAATGGTCGGTGATCTGTTTGTTGACTTGGCTTTCGAAGACTTTAGATAGGCAGGGCAGGATAAGTCTAACAGTTTGGGTCTAGAGTGTCTCCCCCTTTGAAGAGGGGGATGATGGCGGCAGCTTTCCAATCTATAGGGATCTCAGACGATACCAAAGAGAGGTTGAACAGGCTAGTAATAGGAGTTGCAACAATTGCAGCAGATCATTTTAGAAAGAGATCCAGATTGGTCCAGATTGTCTAGCCCAGCTGATTTGTAGGGGTCCAGATTTTGCAGCTCTTTCAGAACATTAGCTATCTGGATTTGGGTGAAGGAGAAGCAGGTGGGGGGGGGGGGGGGGGCTTGGGGAGGTTGCTGTGGGGGGGGTGCAGAGCTGTTGGCCGAGGTAGGGGTAGCCAGGTGGAAAGCATGGCCAGCCGTAGAAAAATGCGTATTGAAATGATTATCGTAGATTTTTCAGTGGTGATAGTGTTTTCTAGCCTCACTGCAGTGGGCAGCTGGGAGGAGGTTGGAGAGTTTGTGCTACAGGATGCAAATTTCTGTTTGAAAAAAACTAGCCTTTGCTTTCCTAACTGACTGTGTATATTGGTTCCCTGAAAAGTTGCATATCGCGGGGGCTATTTGATGCTAATGCAGTACGCCACAGGATGTTTTGTGCTGGTCAAGGCCAGTCAAGTCTGGAGTGAACCAAGGGCTATATCTGTTCCTGGTTCTACATTTTTTGAATGGGGCATGCCTATTTAAGATGGTGAGGAAACCAGGCATCCTCTACTGACGGGATGAGGTCAATATCCTCCCAGGATACCTGGGCCAGGTCGATTAGAAAGGCCCACTTGTTGAAGTGTTTTAGGGAGCATTTGACAGTGATGAAGGGTGATCGTTTGACCGCGGACCCATTACGGACACAGGCAATGAGGCAGTGATTGCTGAGATCCTGGTTGAAGACAGCAGAGGTGTATTTAGAGGGCAGGTTGGTCAGGATGATATCTGAGGGTGCCTGTGTTTACGGATTTAGGGTTGTACCTGATAGGTTCCTTGATAATTTGTGTGAGATTGAGGGCATCTAGCTTAGATTGCAGCACGGCCGGGGTGATAAGCATATCCCAGCTTAGGTCACCTAACAGTACGAACTCTGAAGATCAATTCACATATGGTGTCCAGGGCACAGCTGTGGGCTTAAAGTGGTCCTATGGACAGACACTCCAATCTCCGCTGTGGAGCTTTGCAGCTTTTTCAGGGTTATCTTTGGTCTCTTTGTTGCCTCTCTGATTAATGCCCTCCTTGCCTTGTCCATGAGTTTTGGTGGGCGGCCCTCTCCTGGCAGGTTTGTTGTGGTGCCATATTCTTTCCATTTTTTAATAATTGATTTAATGGTGCTCCGTGGCATGTTCAAAGTTTCGGATATTTTTTTATAACCCGACCCTGATATGTACTTTTCCACAACTTTGTCCCTGACCTGTTTGGAGAGCTCCTTGGTCTTCATGGCGCTGCTTGCTTGGTGGTGCTCCTTTCTTAGTGATGTTGCAGACTCTGGGGCCTTTCGGAACAGGTGTATATACAGTGCCTTGCGAAAGTATTCGGCCCCCTTGAACTTTGCGACCTTTTGCCACATTTCAGGCTTCAAACATAAAGATATAAAACTGTATTTTTTTGTGAAGAATAAACAACAAGTGGGACACAATCATGAAGTGGAACGACATTTATTGGATATTTCAAACTTTTTTAACAAATCAAAAACTGAAAAATTGGGCATGCAAAATTATTCAGCCCCTTTACTTTCAGTGCAGCAAACTCTCTCCAGAAGTTCAGTGAGGATCTCTGAATGATCCAATGTTGACCTAAATGACTAATGATGATAAATACAATCCACCTGTGTGTAATCAAGTCTCCGTATAAATGCACCTGCACTGTGATAGTCTCAGAGGTCCGTTAAAAGCGCAGAGAGCATCATGAAGAAGAAGGAACACACCAGGCAGGTCCGAGATACTGTTGTGAAGAAGTTTAAAGCCGGATTTGGATACAAAAAGATTTCCCAAGCTTTAAAAATCCCAAGGAGCACTGTGCAAGCGATAATATTGAAATGGAAGGAGTATCAGACCACTGCAAATCTACCAAGACCTGGCCGTCCCAGCTGAACACACCATCCCCACTGTCAAACATGGTGGTGGCAGCATCATGGTTTGGGCCTGCTTTTCTTCAGCAGGGACAGGGAAGATGGTTAAAATTGATGGGAAGATGGATGGAGCCAAATACAGGACCATTCTGGAGGAAAACCTGATGGAGTCTGCAAAAGACCTGAGACTGGGACGGAGATTTGTCTTCCAACAAGACAATGATCCAAAACATAAAGCAAAATCTACAATGGAATGGTTCAAAAATAAACATATCCAGGTGTTAGAATGGCCAAGTCAAAGTCCAGACCTGAATCCAATGGAGAATCTGTGGAAAGAACTGAAAACTGCTGTTCACAAATGCTCTCCATCCAACCTCACTGAGCTCGAGCTGTTTTGCAAGGAGGAATGGGAAAAAATGTCAGTCTCTCGATGTGCAAAACTGATAGACATACCCCAAGCGACTTACAGCTGTAATCGCAGCAAAAGGTGGCGCTACAAAGTATTAACTTAAGGGGGCTGAATAATTTTGCACGCCCAATTTTTCAGTTTTTGATTTGTTAAAAAAGTTTGAAATATCCAATAAATGTCGTTCCACTTCATGATTGTGTCCCACTTGTTGTTGATTATTCACAAAAAAATACAGTTTTATATCTTTATGTTTGAAACCTGAAATGTGGCAAAAGGTCGCAAAGTTCAAGGGGGCCGAATACTTTCTCAAGGCACTGTATACTGAGATCATGTGACACTTAGATTGCACACAGGTGGACTTGAACAAATTATGTGACTTCTGAAGGTAATTGGTTGCACCAGATATTATTTAGGGGCTTCATAGCAAAGGGGGTGAATACATATTCACGCACATTTCCGTAAAAAAAAATGAATTTTTAAAAATAAGTTATTTTTAAAATTTCACTTCACCAATTTGGAACATTTTATGCATGTCCATTACATAAAATCCAAATAAAAATCCATTTAAATGACAGTTTGTAATGCAACAAAATAGGAAAAACGCCAAGGGGGATGAATACTTTTGCAAGGCACTGTATTTGCCCTGCTTTTACAGAACATGCAGTTAGGGTTTACACAGTACATCTCCTTTCTTCAATTCTTTTCTCCACTTTTTTTCTTTCATAAACCTCTCATCCTTATCATTCCTGCTTTCTATTTATGCTGTTTAAACACATCTCCCCCCTGTCACAGTCTTCCTGTTTCCCCGGCCCACTTGTCTCCCCCTTCCTTCTCTCCCCTCGTCACTTGGCTGAAAACATGCAAGGATTCAGGATTCTGCTCATAAAAGCACAATACAATCTGCCAGACAGTAGAGCAGACAACGTGAGGGCAGAGCAAGGCAAGGCACACAGACGATACGTCCCAAATGACAACCTGTTCGATATATAGTGCACTACTTTTGACCAAGTCACTGTAAGGGGACTAGGGTGCCATTTGGGATGGAGACAGCGATACATGGGGGTGGTACACTCCTCTCCTATCTAACTATGCCACTCTTCTCTCTAATGAATGTCTTAATACTTCCCCACTGAGTTCTCTTTTATGGTTGTTAATCGATGTTCAAAGTGCTGGGGAAAAAAGTGATTCATTAATATGGTGGCTGTGTAATTGGCTTACGCTTCAATCCACATACTGTCTCTGGTTCTCTGTGGACTGCCCTTGAGAAGCAGAGACATTAACATTTACGGAGCACAAGGAAGGAAGCCACAGATGTGAGTTGAGCCATAGAGCTCCTATAATTACGGATGTTATATATATATATATATATATATATATATAAATAATTCTGTGAGTTGGGGGGGGAAGTACATGATGAAATGGGGTTACTGCTGTTGGGCATGACTGCAATGCAGGCTGGACTAGTATCAGTGAAATGTCAGTTGTTGTATTGGACCATATGTAACCGGTGTGAAATGGCTAGTTAGCGGTGTGCGGTAGTAGCGTTTCAATCGCTGACGTCACTTACTTGAAGTAGTTATTTCCCTTGCTCTGCAAGGGCTGCAGCTTTTGTGGAGGGATAGGTAATGATGCTTCAAAGGGTGACTGTTGTCGATGTGTTGAGAGGTCCTGTAACGGTCGTCGGTGGAAGAAGGTGGCAGCGCAGCGTGGTACTTGTTCATGTTATTTATTTAAACTGACCACTATCAAACAAAAAGCACGACCGCTCCGTCAGGTGCAAACCACACTAAACAGAAAATATAATCACCCACAACTCAAGGGTGAAAACAGGCTGCCTAAGTATGGTTCTCAATCAGGGACAACGATTGACAGCTGCCTCTGATTGAGAACCATACCAGGCCAAACACAGAAATACCAAATCATAGAAAAAATAACATAGACTGCCCACCCAACTCACACCCTGACCATACTAAAACAAAGACATCACAAAGGAACTAAGGTCAGAACGTGACAGGGCCTCTTGTTCAAGCCCAGGTTGGGGCGAGGATAGGGATGGAAGGAACACTGTTACACATAGTAGTTCCACAATTGGCTCCATGACAGTAGCTAGTTTGTCCTCTGGAAGTGGTCATCTTGGATGTGTGTGGTCCTCCCCATTACCTTTATACGCAGCCCTTTAGAATGTTTATAGGAAGGAGTGGAGAGCCAGAGAGATAAGGGATGAAAGCATTCCTCTCCTCTCCCTCTATCTCCGCCCCCCCTCCTCTCTCTCTCTCCTCTGCTGCTGCACTTGCTGCTTCATATTTAATTAGTTAGAGTGTGTTGTGGAAGTGTACAGACTGCCCAACACCAGCCAGCACAACTCACTGAATGTGTAATGCTGTAGGTGTGTGGGTGTGCATGTGTGTGTGCGCATGCGTGCGTGTTTGTGTGCATGCGTGTCTTTGTGTGTATAAATACTGTATGTACACACACACGTGCATTGCTTGTGTTAGCCCATATCCTCTCTTGTCTCTAGCCTACATTATGTGCAGTATGCGTAGCTATGTGGGAGTACTTGCTATAGAAATGTGTTTGTAGAAATGTTTTTGTGTGGGAGAGTTATTAAACAACATAGTACAGCTGACCATGTTCTTTTCTGTTGCCAATTAAAAGAGTAAGAACAATAGAACAAACACAAAATTACCCTGATGATGTGTGTGGTACAGTACATGTTGGGCCATATTATGTAGGATGAAAGCTGGAGAAAGAATTGCACACATCTTTTGTTTCATATTGCAAATCCATCCCCAGACCCACTTCAGTGAACCACAGGGGAGATGGAATTTGTGACACATGAAATAAGTGCTTTTTTGTTTGATGAAGGTATAGATTGAACTCATGTACATACTCAGCCTCCCATATCCCTCTTTACACTCTCCATGTGCAATTCTCCCCTCCCGCTGTCTGTGTGTGTGTGTGTGTGTGTGTGTGTGTGTGTGTGTGTGTGTGTGTAAATGTGAAAGGGTTTACTCCCTACTGTACTATCGCCACTCATATGTGTGGCCCTAGAGCCGTGTACAAGAGCAAGGAATCATATCAAACCGGTCTGGAACACACCTGCATATTGGATTTCACACTCAAAATAATGGTTTTAGGCACGTGTCATGAACATGTTCGGAATGTATAGATAGAACACCAGCATCAAGAGACCTCGAGTAGTTTCGGTTTAAGAAGACAGTTCCATAGGGAACTAAAACCAAGGTACTAACCAGGTTTCCATTCAACCTTTTTATGCGGGTAAAGTACATGTTGAATGAAAAATTTAATGACAGTCCTAATTTCCAATTGTCGACAAAACTAAATACTCTAGACAAAATACGCTTTTTGTGACGCATTTATGTGTACCACTACGACTAATCGGGAAAGCATGCAGTTTATTAGGCTACAGATTAAATACATTATGATGAACTTCACAGGGTGGTGAAAGTGCAAGGTAATGAGCTTGATGCTCCTTTCCAATAAATATTGAGGGTCTTATTCTGGTGACATGATAATCGATGCTTGGCTGAGGTTTGATAAATCATCTAGCTCTTGCCCATAATAATAATCTCATCATGTAGGCTGGAGCGAACAGGCCAACAGCAGTGTTTTTTGTTAGAGTTGAAAATTGGATGGAAACCAATTTAAACTTATATTTTTTATCTGGTACATCAAATCAAATCAAATGTATTTATATAGCCCTTCTTACATCAGCTGATATCTCAAAGTGCTGTACAGAAACCCAGCCTAAAGCCCCAAACAGCAAGCAATGCAGGTGTAGAAGCACGGTGGCTAGGAAGAACTCCCTAGAAAGGCCTAAACCTAGGAAGAAACCTAGAGAGGAACCAGGCTATGAGGGGTGACCAGTCCTCTTCTGGCTGTGCCAGGTGGAGATTATAACAGAACATGGCCAAGATGTTCAAATGTTCATATATGACCAGCTTGGTCAAATAATAATAATCACAGTGGTTGTCGAGGGTGCAGCAAGTCAGCACTTCAAAAGTAAATGTCAGTTGGCTTTTCATAGCCGATCATTCAGAGTATCTCTACCGCTCCTGCTGTCTCAAGAAAGTTGAAAACAGCAGGTCTGGGACAGGTAGCTCGTCCAGTGAACAGGTCAGGGTTCCATAGCCGCAGGCAGAACAGTTGAAACTGGAGCAGCAGCACGGCCGGGTGAACTGTGGGCAGTAAGGAGTCATCATGCCAGGTAGTCCTGAGGCATGGTCCTAGGGCTCAGGTCCTCCGAGAGAGCAAAAGAAAGAGAGAAAGAGAGAATTAGAGAGACCATACTTAAATTCACAAAGGACATCGCATAAGACAGGAGAAGTACTCCAGATATGACAGACTGACCCTAGCCCCCCAACACATAAACTACTACAGCATAAATACTGGAGGCTGAGACAGCAGGAGGAGGAGGAGGGGTCAGGAGACACTGTGGCCCTATCCAATGATACCCCCGGACAGGGTGAAACAGGCAGGATATAACCCCACCCACTTTGCCAAAGCACAGCCCCCACACCAGAAGAGGGATATCTTCAACCACCAATTTACCATTCTGAGACAAGGCCGAGTATAGCCCACAAATAGCCCGCAAGGCCGAGTATAGCCCACAAAGAATAGCCACGGCACAACCCAAGGGGGACACCAACCCAGACAGGAAGATCACGTCAGTGACTCAACCCACTCAAGTGACACACCCCTCCTACGGACGGCATGGAAGAGCACCAGTAAGCCAGTGACTCAGCCCCTGTTAGAGGCAGAGAATCCCAGTGGAGAGAGGGGAACCGGCCAGGCAGAGACAGCAAGGGCGGTTCATTGCTCCAGAGCTTTTCCGTTCACCTTCACACTCCTGGGCCAGACTACACTCAATCATATGACCCACTTAAGAGATGAGTCTTCAGTAAAGACTTAAAGGTTGAGACCGAGTCTGCGTCTCTCACATGGGTAGGCAGACCATTCCATAAAAATGGAGCTCTATAGGAGAAAGCCCTGCCTCCAGCTGTTTGCTTAGAAATTCTAGGGACAATTAGGAGGCCTGCGTCTTGTGACCGTAGCGTACGTGTAGGTATGTACGGCAGGACCAAATCGGAAAAATAGCTAGGAGCAAGCCCATGTAATGCTTTGTAGGTTAGCAGTAAAACCTTGAAATCAGCACTTGCCTTAACAGGAAGCCAGTGTAGGGAGGCTAGCACTGGAGTAATATGATAATTTTTTGGGGTTCTAGTCAGGATTCTAGCAGACGTATTTAGCACTAACTGAAGTTGATTTAGTGCTTTATCCGGGTAGCCGGAAAGTAGAGAATTGCAGTAGTCTAACCTAGAAGTAACAAAAGCATGGATACATTTTTCTGTATCATTTTTGGACAGAAAGTTTCTGATTTTTGCAATGTTACGTAGATGGAAAAAAGCTGTCCTTGAAACAGTCTTGATATGTTCGTGAAAAGAGAGATCAGGGTCCAGAGTAACGCCGAGGTCCTTCACAGTTTTATTTGAGACGACTGTACAACCATCAAGATTCATTGTCAGATTCAACAGAAGATATCTTGTTTCTTGTGACCTAGAACAAGCATCTCTGTTTTGTCAGAGGTTAAAAGTAGAAAGTTTACAGCCATCCACTTCCTTATGTATGAAACACAGGCTTCTAGCACTGGCAATTTTGGGGTTTCACCATGTTTCATTGAAATGTACAGCTGTGTGTCATCCGCATAGCAGTGAAAGTTAACATTATGTTTTCGAATGACATCCCCAAGAGGTAAAATATATAGTGAAAACAATAGTGGTCCTAAAACGGAACCTTGAGGAACACCGAAATTTACAGTTGATTTGTCAGAGGACAAACCATTCACAGAGACAAACTGATATCTTTCCGACTAAACCAGGCCAGAATTTGTCCGTGTTGACCAATTTGGGTTTCCAATCTCTCCAAAATAATGTGGTGATCGATGGTATCAAAAGCAGCACTAAGGTGTAGGAGCACGAGGACAGATGCAGAGCCTCGGTCTGACGCCATTAAAAGGTAATTTACCACCTTCACAAGTGCAGTCTCAGTGCTATAATGGGGTCTAAAACCAGACTGAAGCATTTCGTATACATTGTTTGTCTTCAGGAAGGCAGTGAGTTGCTGCGCAACAGCTTTTTCGAAAGTTTTTGAGAAGAATGGAAGATTCGATATAGGCCGATAGTTTTTTTTATATTTTCTGGGTCAAGGTTTGGCTTTTTCAAGAGAGGCTTTATTACTGCCACTTTTAGTGAGTTTGGTAAACATCCGGTGGTTAGAGAGCCGTTTATTATGTTCAACATAGGAGGGCCAAGCACAGGATGCAGCTCTTTCAGTAGTTTATTTGGAATAGGGTCCAGTATGCAGCTTGAAGGTTTAGAGGCTATGATTATTTTCATCATTGTGTCAAGAGATATAGTACTAAATCACTTGAGTGTCTCTCTTGATCCTAGGTCCTGGCAGAGTTGTGCAGACCTAGGAGAACTGAGCTTTGGAGGAATACGCAGATTTAAAGAGGAGTAATTTGCCTTCTAATGATCATGATCTTTTTCTCAAAGAAGTTCATGAATTTATTACTGCTGAAGTGAAAGCCATCCTCTCTTGGGGAATGCTGCTTCTTAGTTAGCTTTGCGATCGTATTAAAAGACAGTTTGAATTGTTCTTATTTTCCTCAATTAAGTTGAAAAAATAGGATGATCGAGCAGCAGTAAGGTGTCTTCGATACTGCACGGTGCTGTCTTTTCAAGCTAGTCGGAAGACTTCCAGTTTGGTGTGGTGTCATTTCCGTTCCAATTTTCTGGAAGCTTGCTTCAGAGTTCGGGTATTTTCTGTATATCAGGGAGCTAGTTTCTTATGACAAATGTTTTTAGTTTTTAGGGGTGCAACTGCATCTAGGGTATTGCGCAAGATTAAATTGAGTTCCTTAGTTAGGTGGTTAACTGATTTTTGTCCTCTGATGTCCTTGGGTAGGCAGAGAGAGTCTGGAAGGGCATCAAGGAATCTTTGGGTTGTCTGAGAATTTATAGCACGAGAATTTATAGCACTACATGGGACTTGAATAGCAAAAGGTGTTTCGCCCTGCGTCATCAGCACCGTGTTTGAATTGCAACAAGTCAATTTGATTCAAACACGTCTCTGGGAAAACGTGTGTATTTTAGTATATTTGTATGAAAATTTGTTGCCAATTGGATGGAAAGCTAATGAAACAAATCAGGTTATTCAATTATTGGGTGGGACAATCATAAAACACTGGTTACTTCCAAAATGGCACCTTATTGGTTAAAAGTAGTACACTATATAGGGAATAGAGTGCCATTTGGGATGCTGTTATTGAGTAGGAGATGTCTTGGTCTGGTGAGTGGTGAGTCACTCAGTTGGAGTCAGCAAGCTCCCTGTGAGAGACAGGCAGGCAGGCAGCCTCACAGTGAGAGGCAGACAGACAAACAGACAGGCAGGCAGGCAGGCAGGCAGACAGACAGGCAGGCAGGCAGGCAGGCAGGCAGGCAGGCAGGCAGGCAGGCAGGCAGGCAGGCTCACAGTGAATGGCAGACAGACAGGCAGCCAGTCAGGCTCACAGTGAGAGTCAGGCAGGCAGCTGTCCAGTGCTAATCAGAGTGTTGTGTTGTGCTTCTCTTTGCAGAGCAGCCAGAGCTTTCGGAGATTACCTGTCTCACACACACCCTGAGAACCGCAACGGATCAGGTACTCTCAGTGTCCAGCCTCATCTAGTACATCCCATAACATTCCTTCACATTTCCTATAACTTTCATTTTCACATGGCTTCACATATCCTAGAAGTTTCCTTTTCACATTTCCTATAACTTTCCTCTTCACATGGCTTCACATTTCCTAGAGCTTTCCTCTTCAAATGTAACTGACCGGCTCGATTCGGTCTTATGTGACAAAATTTGAAAATGTGTTTTTTTTACATTGAATAAAAGTAGAGACTCAGAGATAGAAAAGGTTATATCTGTAACGTTGTCTGCGTGTATCTGGTGAGATGAGTCAGGCGCAGGACAGCAGATATATGAAATGTGAAATTATACACGTAAAATACATGGCCTCAATATACGGACCACAATGCAACTCACAAAAACCATGTGGGGAACAGAGGGTTAAATAATGAACAGGTGATTGTGGGATTGAAAACAGGTGTGTGAAACAAAGACAAAACAAATGGAAAATGAAAAGGTGATCGGCGGTAGCTAGTAAGACGGTGACGTCAAACGCCGCCCGCCGAACGTCGCCCGAACAAGGAGAGGGACCGACTGCGGCGGAAATCATGACAGTTGACCGTGCGCCGACACCGACCCCGACCCCGGGGACGACCCGGAGGACGAGGTGCAGGGCGATCCGGATGGAGACGACGTTGGAAATCCCGCAACAACGAAGGGTCCAGGACATCCTCCACCGGCACCCGGCATCTCTCCTCCGGACCGTAGCCCTCCCACTCCATGATGTATCGGGTTTTGGGTCAAGAGCCAGACCCGGTACCCCAGTGCGAACACCGGGGCCTCGCTACAGTGGCTGTCAGCGCCCTCTTTTTGCCGCCTCACGGCCCGTTGTAGGTGTACATGGGCAGTGTCCCAGGTCTCCTCCGAGCCCTTGAATCATTCGTCCACCGCAGGAGCTTCGAGCTGGCTCTGATGCCACAGTGCCAGAACCGGCTGATAACCCAGTACACACTGGAAAGGAGAGAGGTTAGTGGAGGAGTGGCGGAGTGAGTTTTGGGCCATCTCTGCCCAGGGGATGAACGTGCCCACTCCCACGGCTGGTCCTGGCAATATGACCGCAGAAACCTACCCACATTCTGGTTGACTCTCTCTACCTGCCCGTTACTCTAGGGGTGAAAACCTGAGGTGAGGCTGACCGAGACCCCATGAACGCTCTCCAGACCCTGGACGTGAACTGAGGACCTCGATCAGAGACTATGTCCTCAGGCACCCCGTAGTGCCGGAAGACATGAGTGAACAGGGCCTCCGCAGTCTGTAGGGCTGTAGGGAGACTGGGCAAAGGGAGGAGACGACAGAACTTAGAAAAGTGATCCACAACGACCAGGATTGTGGTGTTGCCCTATAAGGGAGGACGATCCGTCAGGAAGTCCACAGACAGGTGCGACCACGGCCGTTGTGGAACAGGTAGGGGTTGTAATTTCCCCTCTGGGCAGGTGCCTGGGAGCCTTGCACTGGGCGCACACCGAACAGGAGGAAACATAAACCCTCACGTCCTTGGCCAAAGTGGGCCACCAGTACTTCCCACTAAGGCAATGCACCGTCCGCCCGATGCCAGGATGACCAAAGGAGGGTGACCTATGGGCCCAATAGATCAAATGGTCGCGAACAGTAGACGGAACGTACAGGCGCCCAGCTGGACACTGGGGGGGAGAGGGCTCTGTGCATAACGTCCGCTCAATGTCCGTGTCCAGCTCCCACACCACCGGTGCCACCAGGCAAGAGGCCGAAAGTATGGGAGTATGATCCATGGACCGCTTCTCTGTGTCATACATCCGGGATAGTGTGTCTGCCTTAACGTTCTGGGAACCTGGTCTGTAGGAGAGGGTGAAAACAAAACGGGTAAAGAACATAGCCCACCTTGCCTGCGAGAGTTCAGTCTCCTCGCCGCATGGATGTACTCCAGATTGCGATGGTCAGTCCAGATGAGAAAGGGGTATTTTGCACCCTCAAGCCAATGTATCCACGCCTTCAGAGCCTTGACAAAAGCCAACAGCTCCCAGTCCCCAACATCATAATTTCGCTCCACCGGGCTAAGCTTCTTCAAAAAGAAGGCATAGAGGCGAAGCTTTGGTGGCGTGCCCGAGCGCTGAGAGAGCACGGCTCCTATCCCAGCCTCGGACGCGTCCACCTCAACTTTGAACACCAAAGAGGGATCCGGATGAGCCAGCACGGGAGCCGAGGAAAACAAAGCCTTCAGGTGACCAAAAGCCCTGTCCGCCTCAGCCGACCACTGCAGCCGCACCGGTCTTCCCTTCAGCAGTGAGGGAATGGGAGCTGCTACCTGACCAAAACCCCGGATAAACCGCTGGTAGTAGTTGACAAACCCCAGAAACCGCTGCACTTCCTTTACCGTGGTGGGAGTCGGCCAATTACGCACAGCTGAAATGCGGTCACTCTCCATCTCCAACCCTGACGTGGAAATGTGGTTTCCTAAGAAGGAGACGGACTGTTGGAAGAACAGACATTTCTCAGCCTTGACATACAGGTCATGCTCCAACAGTCAACCAAGCACCCTGCGCATCAGGGACACATGCTCGGCGTGTGTAGCGGAGTATATCAGAATGTCATCATTATACACCACTACATCCTGCCTGTGCAGGTCCCGGAAAATCTCGTCAACAAAGGCCTGGAAAACTGCTGGAGCATTCATCAACCTGTACTGCATGTGGAGGTACTCATAGTGCCCTGAGATGGTACTAAATGCCGTCTTCCACTCGTTCCCCTCCCAGATACGCACCAGGTTGTAAGCGCTCCTGAGATCCAACTTTGTGAAGAAGCGGGCCCCGTGCATTGACTCGATCGCACTAGCGATGAGAGGCAGCGGGTAGCAATACCTCACAGTGATCTGATTGATCCCTCGATAGTCAATACATGGGCGTAGACCCCCATCCTTCTTCTTCACAAAAAAGAAAATCGAGGAGGCAGGTGAAGTGGAGGGCCAGGGATTCGGAGACATATGTTTCCATAGCCACCATCTCCTCCTGTGACAGGGGATACACATGACTCCTGGGAAGTGCTGCGTCTACCAGAAGATTTATCGCACAATCCCCCCGTCAATGAGGTGGTAATTTAGTCGCCCTCTTCTTACAGAAGCCGAGAGCCAAATCGGCATATTCTGAGGGGATGTGCACGGTGGAGACATGGTCTGGACTCTCCATTGTAGTCGCACCGATGGAAACCCCCCCACACCTCCCTGAGTACTCTCGTGACCACCCCCTGAGAACCCTCTGTTGTACGAAATAGTGGGGTCATGACGGGTCAACCAGGGTACGCCCAGGACCACGGGAAACACAGGAGAATCAATAAGGAAGAGACTGATTCTCTCCTCATGACCCTCCTGAGTAACCATGTCAAGTGGAGCGGTGGCCTCCCTAATCAGTCCTGACCCTAATGGTCGACTATCTAGGGTGTGCACAGGGAAAGGCATATCCACAGGAACAAGGGGAATTCCTAAACTATGAGCAAATGAATGATCAATACAATTCCCAGCTGCGCCTGACTCTAATAGTGCCTTATGCTGGGACCAGGGGAAGGAGGGGTGGACAGTGGGACCTGTTGTAGCGGAGCTGGTGGAGGCGCTGGAAAACCTCCTTCTCCAAATGATCCATAGTCTGCAGCACGCGATCCATGGCTGTGCCCAGATGTTGCAACATGATCGTGGGCTGCTGAACGCGTTCCTTCACTGGAAAAGGGAAGGCAGGGTGTCTGCTCCTGCTGACTCCATTCTCAGGTGAGTGGTTCTGTAACGTCGTCTGTGTGTAGCTGGTGAGATGAGTCAGGCGCAGGACAGCAGATATGAGTAATAAAAACACTTTTTCTCAAAAATCTAAATTATACATGTAATATACACAGCCACAATATACGGACCGCAATACAACAAACAATCACTCACAAAAACCATGTGGGGAACAGAGGGCTAAATAATGAACCGGTGTTTGTGGGATTGAAAACCGGTGTGTGAAACAAAGACAAAACAAATGGAAAATGAAAAGTGGATCGGCGGTAGCTAGAAAGCCGGTGACGTCGACTGCCGAACACCGTCCGAACAAGGAGAGGGACCGACTTCGGCGGAAGTCGTGACAATATCATACACTACAACCACAGTTGAGGAACAGTGGGAAAGTTATTCTGCCTTGAATGTTGATAAACTTGTAACCTCGCTTTTGAGAAAATTCCCCTTGAAAGTTTTGGTTAACCTACTTGAGAGCTCCTCTTTGTCTACAACCATTCAGCATCGTTCACACCCTCTTAAGCTTTAGTCCCACCCATCTCTTCAAGGATTCACATGTGAGGCCATGCTCTAAACAACCAAAGATTTCAAGACTAAAGGCTGGTTGATACTCGGCCTATCTACAGTTGTGGATGTGTCTTCATTAACATTCTATTGTGGTCCGACATCAGCCTGGTGGTCCAAAATAGCATAACTAGTGTATTTTGTTTTAACATCAATAAATCCACCCATTTAAAAATGAATTTAGTATACAGTACCAGTCAAAAGTTTGGACACACCAACTCATTTCAGGGTTTTTCTTTATTTGTACTATTTTCTACATTGTAGAATAATAGTGAAATCATCAAAACTATGAAATAACACACATGGAATCATGTCACACTCTTGGCATTCTCTCAACCAGCTTCACTTGGAATGATTTTCCAACCGTCTTGAAGAAGTTCCCACATATGCTGAGCACTTGCTGGCGGCTCTTCCCTCACTCTGTGGTCCAACTTATCCTAAACCATCTCAATTCAGTTGAGGTCGGGTGATTGTGGAGGCCAGGTAATCTGATGCAGCACTCCATCACTTTCCCTCTTGGTCAAATCGCCTGTACACAGCCTGGAGATATGTTGGGTCATTGTCCTGTTGATTAATAAATGATAGTCCCACTAAACGCACACCAGATGGGATGGCGTATCGCTGCAGAGTGATGTGGTAGCCATACTGGTTAAGTGTGCCTTGAATTCTGAATAAATCACAGACAGGCATCCCCACACCATCACACCTCCTCCTCCATGCTTCACGTTGGGAACTACTCTGCGTCTCACAAAGACATGGCGGTTGGAAAACTAAAATCTCAAATTTGGAGTCATCAGACCAAAAGATAGATTTCCACTGTCTAATGTCCATTGCTAGTGTTTCTTGGCCCAAGAAAGTCTATTCTTATTATTTGTGTTCTTTAGTAGTGGTTTCTTTGCAGAAATTCTATCATGAAGGCCTGATTCACTCAGTCTCCTCTGAACAATTGATGTTAAGATGTGTCTGTTACTTGAACTCTGTGAAACATTTTTAGTTCTGCAATTTTTGAGGCTGGTAACTCTAATGAACTTAACCTCTGCAGAAGAGGTAACTCTGGGTCTTCCTTTTCTGTGGCGGTGCTCATGAGAGCCAGTTTCATCATAGCGCTTGATGGTTTTTGCGACTGCACATGAAGAAACTTTCAAAGTTTTTGAAATTTTCCGGAATGACTGACCTTCATGTTTTAAAATAATGATGGACTATCACTTCTCTTTACTTATTTGAGCTGTTCTTGCCATAATATGGACTTGGGTCTTTTACCAAATAGGACTATCTTCTGTTTACCACCCCTACCTTGTCACAACACAACTGATTGGCTCAAACGCATTACGAAGGAAATAAATTCCACAAATTAACTTTTAACAAGGCACACCTGTTAATTGAAATGCATTCCTGGAGACTACCTCATGAAGCTGGTTGAGAGAATGCTAAGAATGTGCAAAGCTGTCATCAAGGCAAAGGGTTGCTACTTTGAAGAATCTCAAATATAAAATATATTTTGTTTTGTTTAACACTTTGTTGGTTCCTACATGATTCCATATGTGTTATTTCATAGTTTTGATGTCTTCACTATTATTCTACAATGTAGAAAATAGTAAAAAAAATAAAGAAAAACCTTGAATGAGTTGGTGCGTCCAAACCTTTGACTTGTACTGTATGTCAGTCTATCAAACCAGGCAACTAAAAGCAACTGTCTAAATAATGTTTTGGTTCATTTCTAGCTAACTAGCTAATGTTAAGTTAGACGGTTAGCCAGTCCAAATAATGACCATATCATATAGATGACAACATTTTCACTTTAGCTCATTTGACTTCATTATTACAGGAAATTAATGGCAAACCAATAACAGAAAATAGCTACTGATTGTGAATGTGATTAAATAAAAGCAGGGCATTCAACCTGAGAATTTTAGAACATGGACACTGTCTCATTTGCCTAACGTTATATCCTAATTTGACTTTGGTACAGGTCATGTTCTTCACATTACCGTCTCTGGTAAACACATACTATATCAAATCAAATTGAAGTTCAATTTCTCACATGCACAGGATACAGAAGATATAGTGAAATGGTTACTTGCATAGTAGAGTGTTTTGTTAAGACATGTAGCTATCTAGCTAGCTAGCTAAACAATGAACCATAATCCAAACCCATAACGTTACTACTTGCATGAATCTGCAGGCAACCAGGTTCAATGTTAGCTAGTTAGCTAACATTAGGCTATAACTAGCAATGCAAATGGCTCTGAGATACAAATAATATTATTACACAGATCATACACAGCTAGCGAGCCAGATAACGTTAGCTAGCTAGCCAACAGTATGCTTTCACTTGAAATGAAAAAGACTTTCTGCCAAAATTTGAAACGTATAACATCTGAAAATGTAGTTAGCTAGAATATGTAGCTAGCTAGAATATTTTACCTGTATACATGGATGGACGCCTCTCCTTCTCTGTCACGGATGCCATGATTGCCATTAGTTTGAAAATGTAATCCGGAGACAGGTGTTTAATACAACAGTGTTCTCTTTTCTCTTTTCTCTTCTCTTTTTCTCTTTACAATCAAACACCAGAATGTTCACCATCTCCTTAGTTATTCTACTGGGAATGTACTTATTCCTTATAATTCTACTGGGAATTCCACTGATTTCAAAACTCCATCCTCCAGAAAGTGGAGAACAACACTTTTGCAGTAATACTACGTGATATCTTTCAAAATAGCAGCGTTAGAAAGGATTACCTACACATACTGACCAGCTCATGTTCTAGACAGAAGCGTGCTACATGGCAGACCAATCCAAACTCATCTCTCAGCATGTACAGCCCATCCATTATCTCAGCCAGTCATGGCTAGCAGGAAAGTATTTTTCCGTAGCTAAAACAACTAGGCTCATAATTTAACAATTTTATTCATCTTTTCAGATGGCATACACATTTTCTATTAAGGCACATGAAAGTTCACATGTTCCAGAAGGCATTTCTGACAAAAAAGTTTACGTTCAAATGCCTCTGCTGTGAAGTAGTGACGCACAACATATGCCTCGTTTCCCGAAAACGAGTCACAAATGGCTTCACATGTCCTATAACCTTCCACTTCAAATGGCTTCACATTTCCTGTAACTTTCCTCATCACATGGCTTCCCATTTCCATCACATAGCTTCACATTTCCTGTAACTTTCCTCTAGACATAGCTTCACATTTCCTATTACTTTCCCCATCACATGGCTTCACATTTTCTATAACTTTCCTCATCACATGGCTTCAAATTTCCATCACATGGCTTCCCATTTCCTATTAATTTTCCTTCTCACATGGCTTCACCTTTCCTATAACTTTCCTCATCACATGACTTTCCTCTCATCCCACTGTATAGCAGCACTACTGTAAATGCTCTGAAATCATTACCACACTATATCTGGCAAATTTCACTGTGAGAGGGTGTATCTTCCCAAGGCAGAGGACCGGGTAAGTCTGCCAAACCCCTTCTATCATCCAACTCATCCTCTCAAAATACCTCCTAATTTCCTCCCTTCTCTCATTTCCTTTCTCCATTATCCATCTCTTCACATTTCATTCCTCCTCTCATCTCTGAAAAGCTTTGTTTGCTCTCTGATGTTTGCTCAAATGTTGCCAAGGTCTTTAGAGCACAAGATGAACAGCTCATCTCTTTGTCCTCTCTCTCTCTTGCTCTTGCGCTTGCTCTCTTCAGATCAGCTTCTATCTAATACCTTCATTGGCCAAGACAAAGACTCCCCTGACGTCAGTCATCTTCACAACAACAACCTACACCCTCAGAGCCTCTGTGGGGCCAAGGCCAGCCAGGACCAGTCCCAGGCCCACAGTCTTCAGTCCCAGCTCAGCACACTGCATCCCCACCACAGCAGTCTCCAGCCCAGAACCCTGCAGCCAAGCAGTCTGCAGCCCACAGGCCCCTCCAAGCACAGGCTCTCAGCAGGGCTCTCAGCGGAGCGGAGTTTCTCCTCCGAGGAGCAGCAGCCACCTCCCAGGTCCTCTGAGGGGAGCCTGACCAGCCTGAAACCAGCTTCCCAGCGGGTCTACACCATCACCAGGGAGGGAGGCATGCTAGGGGGGCGAGGTAGCGAGGAGAATCTGGAGCTGGAGGTGCTGAAGCAGCCTCTGTCCCCTCCTCCCTCCGCCAACCAGACCTCCTTTTCCAACCAACAACCACCAGGCAGCAAACATCACCGCGGCAACATTAGCCATGGCCCACAGGGCCACAGGCACAAGTCCCAGCCCCTGCAGAGCTCAGGGAGTGCCCATAACATCCGGGACTGGGTGGTGAGGAGGGGGGGCTCGCGGGAGGACTGCACCCCAGACTGTGTCACCTGCATCAGGGCCCCATGTCCGAGCCAGCGCTCCCTGGATCTGGAGACGTCCCCACGAGACGGAGGAAAACAGAGGAAGAAGCTAGAGAGGATGTACAGCCAAGACCAAGGCAGAGACAGACGAGGCTCTGCTGAGGAGAGAGGTGAGGAGGAGGATGGAGGAGGAGGAGGATGGAGGAGGAGGAGGATGATAATGACCAAATCAAATACAGCTTTATTTAAGTAGCACATTTCAGACATGAATGCAATGCAATGCTTCACAGAAAAAAATGAAGAAAAAAAAATCTTTACTACACAAAAAACAAAAGAATAACAATAAAAACTGAATAACTAATAAGCACCCTAAGGAAAAGCAAAATTAAAAAGGTGTGTTTAAAGATCTCTTTTAAATATGTCCACAGTTTCGGCCCCCCTCAGGTTCTCTGGCAGGCTATTCCAGAGGCTGGGGGCATAATTAATAATGGCTGCCTCTCCATGCCTCTTGGTCCTAGGCTTTGGGATAGTTAGAAGGCCAGTGCCAGAGGACCTGAGGGACTTACTGGGTGCAAAACACAAGTATGTCTGACATGTACTGGGGTGCACATTCATGGATTGATTTAAAAACCAATAGAAGAATAATCTAATTAATTTTAAAACTCACAGGCAGCCAGTGCAAAGACATCAAAACCGGTGCAATGTGTGCTCTTCATCTGGTCTCGGTCAGCACCCGTGCTACAGCATTCTGTATGTTTTGCAGTTGACAAATGGCTTTCTTGGGTAGACCAGACAGGAGAGCATTACAGTAGTCAAGCCTGCTTGTAAGAAAAGCATGGATGAGTCTCTGTATCAGCCTGATAGAAACGACTGCTCCTTGGTAATGTTCATCAGGTGGTAAAAAAAGCTAATTTGGTCACATTCCTAATGTGTGATTTGAAATCGAGTTCAGAATCTAAAATGACACCTAGGTTTTTTACCTGGTGTTTTATCTTTATTGCTTTGGCTCCAATAATACAGTAAGAACCTCGGCCTGGTCTTGATTTAGCTGAAGGGAGTTGTTAGCCGTCCATGTATTGCTCCTGTTTCTTGGCCCAAGCAAGTCTCTTCTTGTTATTGATGTTCTTTAGTCATGGTTTCTTTGCAGAAATTCTACCATGAAGGCCTGATTCACTCAGTCTCCTCTGAACAGTTGATGTTGAGATGTGTCTGTTACTTGAACTCTGTGAGGCATCTATTTGGGCTGCCATCTGAGGTGCAGTTAATTGCAATTTCTGAGGCTGGTAACTCTAATGAACTTATCCTCTGCAGCAGAGGTAACTCTAGGTTTTCCTTTCCTGTGGCGGTCCTAATGAGAGCCAGTTTCATCATAGCACTTGGTTTTTGCAACTGCACTTTTCCATATTGACTGACCTTCATGTCTTAAAGTAAGGATGGACTGTCATTTCTCTTTTCTTATTTGAGCTGCACTTGCCATAATATGGACTTGGTCTTTTACCAAATAGGACTATCTTCTGTTTACCACCCCTACCTTGTCACAACACAACTGATTGGCTCAAACGCAGTAAGAAGGAAATTAATTACACAAATTAACTTTTAACAGCTCACACCTTTTAATTGAAATGCATTCCAGATGACTACCTCACGAAGCTGGTTGATAGAATGCCAAGAGTGGGCAAAGCTGTGATCAAGGCAAAGGGTTGCTACTTTGAAGAATCTCAAATCTCAATTTTTTTTTGATTTGTTTAACACCTTTTTGGTTACTGCATGATTCCGTGTGTGTTTTTTCATAGTTTTGATGTCTTCACTATTATTCTACAATGTAGAAAATAGTAAAAATAAATGCAAAAACATTGAATGAGTTGGTGTGTCCAAACTTTTGACTGGTACTGTATATAAAACCCAAAATCAAACCTTGCCGTATGTGATATTTATTTTCTCTGAGTTATGTTTACCAAGGGTGACAAATACTGTAACTCTTGGCCGCTTAAATAGGTCCTAAACTAATTTAGAACAGGACCAGAGAGGCCAACCCAACTCTCCAGTCTGTCAAGAAGGACATCATTGTCAACAGTGTTGAATGCAGCATTTAAATCCAAACGTACAGAAAGCTGTAAGGCTGTCTCACAACATTTATCTAAAATGAACCCTATAAATAGCACTGTTGGGAGATTTAGAAAGCCATAGTCTAGCAATCAACAATATAATAATACTTTTATCTTTAAATCGCAATCTGTAGATACCATGTGATTAGACAGGTTCAGAATGTATGTAAAAACATCACAGCACAGATTAAAAATACATGGCACATGGAAATCATAAATTGGTGGTTTACGGAGATAGGTGGGATGGACTGAGAGTAGCTAAGGGGTGGATTTAAAAGCTCATGTTCTAGAATAGTTATGACTGAAAACACAAAGGAATATTATACAGTATAAGTACTATCTATCCAGATGTGATGTAAACTCAGCAAAAAAAAGAAACATCCCTTTTTCAGGACCCTGTCTTTCAAAGAGAATTCATAAAATCCAAATAACTTCACAGTTCATTGTAAAGGGGTTAAACACTGTTTCCCATGCTTGTTCAATGAACCATAAACATTTAATGAACGTGCACCTGTGGAACGGTTGTTAAGACACTAACAGCTTACAGACGGTAAGCAATTAAGATCACAGTTATGAAAACTTAGGACACTAAAGAGGCCTTTCTACTGACTCTGAAAAACACCAAAAGAAAGATGCCCATGGTCCCTGCTCATCTGCGGGAATGTGCCGTAGGCATGCTGCAAGGAGGCATGAGGACTGCAGATGTGGCCAGGGCAATAAATCGCAATACTGTGAGATGCCTAAGGCAGCGCTCCAGGGAGACAGGACGGACAGCTGGTCATCTTCGCAGTGGCAGACCACTTGCACAGGATCGGTACATCCGAACATCACACCTGCAGGACAGGTACAGGATGGCAACAACAACTGCCTGAGCTACACCAGGAATGCACAATTCCTCCATCAGTACTCAGACTGTCCGCAATAGGCTGAGAGAGGCTGGACTGAGGGCTTGTAGGCCTGTTGTAAGGCAGGTCCTCACCAGACATCACCGGCAACAATGTCACCTATGGGCACAAACCCACTGTCACTGGACCAGACAGGACTGACAAAATGTGCTCTTCAATGACAAGTCTCAGTTTTGTCTCACCAGGGGTGATGGTAGGATCGTCGAAGGAATGAGCACTACACCGAGGCCTGTACTCGGGAGCGGGATCGGTTTGGAGGTGGAGGGTCCGTCATGGTCTGGGGCGATGTGTCACAGCATCAACGGACTGAGCTTGTTGTCATTGCAAGCAATCTCAACGCTGTGCGTTACAGGGAAAACATCCTCCTCCCTCATGTGGTACCCTTCCTGCACGCTCATCCTGACATAACCCTCCAGCATGACAATGCCACCAGCCATACTGCTCGTTCTGTGCGTGATTTCCTGCAAGACAGGAATATCAGTGTTCTGCCATGGCCAAGAAGAGTCCGGATCTCAATCCCATTGAGCACATCTGGGACCTGTTGGATCGGAGGGTGAGGGCTAGGGCCATACCCCCCAGAAATGTACAGGACCTTGCAGGTGCCTTGGTGGAAGAGTGGGGTAACATCTTACAGCAAGAACTGGCAAATCTGGCGCAGTCCATGAGGAGGAGATGCACTGCAGTACTTGTTAATGCAGCTGGGGGCCACACCAGATACTGACTGTTACTTTTGATTTTGACCCCCCCTTTGTTCAGGGACACATTATTCCATTTCTGTTAGTCACATGTCTTTGGAACTTGTTCAGTTTGTCTCAGTTGTTGAATCTTGTTATGTTCATACAAATATTTACACTTTAAGTTTTCTGAAAATAAACGCAGTTGACAGTGAGAGGACGTTTCTTATTTTGCTGAATTTACAATAAAAAACACAATAAAAAGTCTGTCTCTGTGCTGGGGTGGAAACAAAACCAGATTGACATTTTTCAAAAATACAGTTGAAAAAGCATTTAGCTGTTTGAAATCCAATTTCTATAGAATTTTGCATAAGTATTATGATGATGATGGAGGATGGAAGGATGGAGGGGAGTGGGGCTTTTAGGTGTCTTTGTGTCTCTTTATCCCCATACATTGTCCCCTGTGGTAAGACTCATTTGCGGTATAATGTTTTTCTCAAACTCAAAGCACATTGTGTGGAGAAGGGTAACAGCTGACAGACAACAACTTTTGAAATGTAATGTTGTGGGCTAAACTTCTGCTTTGTCTCCTTTGTTTGTAGAGGACAACCCTAATAGCTGGTTCCCCAAAGAGAACATGTTCAGCTTCCAGACGGCTACCACAACAATGCAGGCGTGAGTATAGGATACCAGATATAACCTCACCACTCTGCTCCACTCCTACTGAACACGTCATGGCTGCCTCAAAGAGTTCCGTGTGATAATGATGGATGAGTTCTAGAGTGCCTCCCAAATATGCACAATATTTCCCATACACAGTAGTTCTCAATAAAGGGAATAGGGTGCTTTTTGGGATGTAGCCTTAGACTCCTTCACATGGCTGTGCCCTGGACACAGTTCCAGGCCAGTGGTTTTATAGGACACAGTTGGAGGCCAGTGGTTTTATAGGACACAGTTGGAGGCCAGTGGTTTGATAGGACACAGTTGGAGGCCAGTGGTTTTATAGTACACAGTTGGAGGACAGTGGTTTTATAGGACACAGTTGCAGGCCAGTGGTTTTATAGGACACAGTTGGAGGCCAGTGGTTTTATAGGACACAGTTGGAGGCCAGTGGTTTTATAGGACACAGTTGCAGGCCAGTGGTTTTATAGGACACAGTTGGAGGCCAGTGGTTTTATAGGACACAGTTGGAGGCCAGTGGTTTTATAGGACACAGTTGGAGGCCAGTGGTTTTAAAGGGGACAGTTGGAGGCCAATGGTTTTATAGGACACAGTTGGAGGGTTTCAGCATTAAATATTGTTTATATATTTTTTAACACTTTTATTTATTTTACTATGTCAATATGTTTTTCTTGAAAGTGTTTTGGCACCAAACTGGTGGCAGTTGTGAAAAAAATAAATAGTTGGAAGAGTTGCAGAGTTAATTGTATATAATGCCATTTTTGATTACATACTTTTTTCATTAAATAAGCTATTTTCTCTTGAACCGTATGGTCTATCGACTAGAAACTCATGGACAATATGACACAGATATAAAACAAATGTACTATATATGAAAATGTATTTTTTAAGTTAAGTTATTCAAGTATACATGACTAAAGTTAAAATAGATGACCTGTTAATTAGTACTAAAGATTCTAGTAACTTTGGTAAGTTACAGGTAGCTTTGCAACCCCATTCTTCATGCACGCACGCACGCACGCACGCGTGCACACACACACACACACACACACACACACACACACACACACACACACACACACACACACACACACACACACACTTTCACCGCTGACTGCTTAATTATCACATGTCTGGTTGAACTAGTAATTATGGCCCACACACACATTCTGCCCTCCCAGCGCGCCTCTGTTGTTCTCCCTGCTTCCTCGCTCCACTCATCTATCTTCTCCTCTCCGGACGTCTCTCAGGATCCCACGCTCTCTCTCTCTCTCTCTCTCTCTGCTCCCTCGCCCCACTCATCTATCCTCTCCTCTCCGGACATCTCTCAGGATCCCACGCTCTCTCTCTCTCTCTCTGCTCCCTCGCTCCACTCATCTATTCTCTCCTCTCCGGACATCTCTCAGGATCCCACGCTCTCTCGCTCCCTCTTTGAGCACATCTGTCAATGTCTTTGTTTCCTTATCTCTCCATATGTCTCTGTCACTCTGTTCCTCTGCGTCACCTGTCCTCTCCTCTTACTTAGTACTCACTCCCCTTGGATCCACACCTGGTGTCACAGGCCCTGTGTTATATTCCACATATAGTGTACTTTGTTGACCGGTAAAAAGTAGTGTACAATGTAGGGAATAGGGCGCCATTTGGGATGCGTACAGTGTCCTTGACTGGAATATCATATGATTAACAGCTAACCCTCCCAAGTGTACAGTATATCTGTCTGTCAAGTCCAATATTTATTACTGAAGTGTCTAACTTTTTTGTCCTCTCTTCCCTTCCCTCTCCACACGGCCTGCACCAACTCCTGCCTGCACCAACTCCTGCCTGCACCAACTTCTGCCTGCACCAACTCCTGCCTGCACCAACTGCGTCTACAGAATATCGTGAGTAACAATTTTTTTTTCCTTCCCTGTGCGCCTCAGACAATTTACTCTCCTTTTGACTCTTGGCTATCTATCTCTTCCTGTGCTACTACTTACTGTCTCCAGTGTCCTCATTAACCCCTATTTAACCCCCTTGCCTGGCTGAGTGTTTGAAGTTATGGAAAAACATCACTGAGTATCCAAATCTCCAATGAATAAAACATTACTTAGTATCAAAATCTCCAATGAATAAACATATTCAACATAATGAGTCTAAATTGTAAATAAGCATAGATTGATTTATCACTAGATGGCTTTAAAAAACATCTTTATCGTCCATTTATAAAGACTTTCAATTGAACTGGTTTGTCTTACAGTATAGCTAGTATTATATTGTATTAATATAACGATCCAACAAGGCAGAATATATGACAGACAGAGTTATATAGAACAGTGAGTCAGATGAGATGGTAGCATAGTGTTCTGTTCCTCTGTACCAGGCAAAGGCAGAATATATGACAGACAGAGTTATATAGAACAGTGAGTCAGATGAGATGGTAGCATAGTGTTCTGTTCCTCTGTACCAGGCAAAGGCAGAATATATGACAGACAGAGTTATATAGAACAGTGAGTCAGATGAGATGGTAGCATAGTGTTCTGTTCCTCTGTACCAGGCAAAGGCAGAATATATGACAGACAGAGTTATATAGAACAGTGAGTCAGATGAGATGGTAGCATAGTGTTCTGTTCCTCTGTACCAGACACAGCCAGGGTCATACCTCTATATATATATATATACTGTATACACGCACACACACACACACACATCATTCTCTTCTATCTGAGTTCATTCAGTGCAACAAAAGGACGACCTTTCAGAAGGAACAGAGAATTGCCTTCAGTAATGTACTAAAGTTACGCAATATTGTATTATACATACAGTAGGTGTAATGAAAAGTCCACATTGTAGGTAGTTCCAGGATGAAGTAATTATACCACTAATCATTTTAGTGGTCCTTGTGTAGATAGAAGAAAAGGTATCATCCCAAATGGCACCCTATTTCCTTTATAGTGCACTACCCTGGTCAAAGGTAGTGCAATACAAATGGAATAGAGTGTCATTTGGGATGCACAGAGAGTGAATAGATTATACATGGGAGTTGTTCAGTATTCATAGATCTAGTTTAGACCTGGTTGTAAAGTAATCTATTGTATCGTCTTAATAGTGATTATTATTTTATACCACAGCATACAACAGTCTAGTTTATACACACACACACACACACACACACACACACACACACACACACACACACACACACACACACACACACACACACACACACACACACACACACACACACACACAGCTCTCATCATCTGTCTGACTGATAATGTTTGAGCCTAGTGCATAGGACATGGATAGGACTCTGATAAATGCTGTCAGGCATGATGGTTACTTCTTTTGGCACCCTGTCACAGCATATATCCATTTCAGAGGGAAACACCCACACTCTCAATCACTCAATCACTCAAACACTCACATGCACACACACAATTGGTGCAATGGATAGTTTCCTGTGTACTTGACCGTTGTGGCCCTGTTTCTGTCTAAGTTCTGCTCCTCTTGGTCTCTGATTGGTGGCTTGATAGTATCCTTGTGTGTGTCAGTTTGCAGTGTGTGTCAGATGGCAGTGTGCGTCAGTTTGCAGTGTGTGTCAATTTGCAGTGTGTCAGTTTGCAGTGTGTGTATGTTTGCAGTGTGTGTCAGTTTGCAGTGTGTGTCAGTTTGCAGTGTGTGTCAGTTTGCAGTGTGTGTCAGTTTGCAGTGTGTGCATGTTTGCAGTGTGTGTCAGTTTGCAGTGTGTGTCAGTCTGCAGTGTGTGTCAGTTTGCAGTGTGTGTCAGTCTGCAGTGTGTGTCAGTTTGCAGTGTGTCAGTCTGCAGTGTGTGTCAGTTTGCAGTGTGTGTCAGTCTGCAGTGTGTGTCAGTTTGCAGTGTGTCAGTTTGCAGTGTGTGTCAGTTTGCAGTGTGTGTCAGTCTGCAGTGTGTGTCAGTCTGCAGTGTGTGTCAGTCTGCAGTGTGTGTCAGTCTGCAGTGTGTGTCAGTTTGCAGTGTGTATATGTTTGCAGTGTGTGTCAGTCTGCAGTGTGTGTCAGTTTGCAGTGTGTGTATGTTTGCAGTGTGTGTCAGTCTGCAGTGTGTGTCAGTCTGCAGTGTGTGTCAGTCTGCAGTGTGTGTCAGTTTGCAGTGTGTGTCAGTCTGCAGTGTGTGTCAGTCTGCAGTGTGTGTCAGTCTGCAGTGTGTGTCAGTCTGCAGTGTGTGTCAGTCTGCAGTGTGTGTCAGTCTGCAGTGTGTGTCAGTTTGCAGTGTGTGTCAGTCTGCAGTGTGTGTCAGTCTGCAGTGTGTGTCAGTTTGCAGTGTGTGTCAGTTTGCAGTGTGTGTCAGTCTGCAGTGTGTGTCAGTCTGCAGTGTGTGTCAGTCTGCAGTGTGCACCATGTTTGTGTGTGGTGTACAACACTTACCTGTTCTGCTGGCTCTAACCCACTAGCCGCTGACTTGTTGCAACACTGTAGTGGCTCTGTGACGTGGATCCCGTCTCACTAACGCTCTATAACTCTGCACTCACACCCCCAGCCCCTCACCTCTGACCCCGTTAACACTGTGACATCCCAGCAGGGCATTCCGGGGCATTGCTGAGAGAAAGAGGAGGAAAAGGGAACAAGAGGCAACCGCTCCAGTAACCGAGACTGAGAGGTATGGTCCATGTCTGACCTGACTGTCCTGCACCTGTATGTAGTGCTGTAGTGTTGTCCCCCCCACGCCCCAACAACCCCTGCACTGAGACACAGACATACGTAAACAGAGACACACACACACACACACACACACAGCGCGTCAGACCAACTCTAATGACCAGCCTTGTCTCAATAGCCTCTCACTGTTCTAAGGATCTTTATGATACAACACTTTGTGAAAACTACTTTAAAATCCCAGGCCCGGTATATTTCCTGACTGGAATAGCTCGATCAAATGTAAAACGTGAAATGGAGTTCTGATTGCATTCTCAACAGTACAATGTCGAGCATGTGAGCTCAGAGACATGAAAATCATAAAATCATATAACTTTGAACTTTTTCAGATTATGGAATTTTCACAATACCCTCAAATTCCACATTTTCCAAGTGTTCCAAAGGAGCATGCTGACAGGCGGCCATGTTAAAGTCTACCCTGAACAAAATATTATTGGAGATCATTTTCTGATGTAGGTTTTGAAAAGTCAGGGAAACCTTTGCCTGTCACCAAAAAGGGCCAGACAATTGACTCCAGAAGTCAATAGTAATTTGGTGTGCGTGAGTGTCTGGTTTGCTGTGATTGCTGTCTGGACATGGATGGGCTGGGGAAAAAAGGAGGAAGGCTATTGTAGCACAGTGTCAGTCTCACTAAGTCCAACCCAGCTCCTGGTCCCATCTACAGCGGTACAGCTGTCTCAAATGGCACCATATTCACTATGTAGTGTGCTACTTTTGATCAGGACCCTTAAGTCTTTGGTCAAATGTAGCCATTTGCTAAATTGTTCTACTTTTCAGTCCGCAGTCCCGTTGGCTGTGCAACAATAGGAGATGAATCAACGTTTGCCATTTTTCATGGTGCAAGTGTTGGTGTGACCGTCTTAAACATTGAGCTGCTGCAGTGCACACTGAGGTGTGACTGTGTTCATCCAGACTGGAGTGTAGCTCACTTTTCTCCTGGATAGTGTTGTTTGGCTGTGACTGTAGGCATCAATGTATCACAGTGTAGCTCTGTCTTTACAGCATGAAGGGTACAGTATATTGTCAGTGTATTCAGTGCCCCAGGGTTCTCATGTGTATGAGATGGGTTCTTGATTGTATTGATTTGGTTAGATTTATTATATTTAGATGAAAGGAAAACATATGGATGGGTGGCGATAGGACGAAGAAGAGTAACACACACACACGCATGCACACCGGAACCTTCCTCATTAATCTAGGTCTAAAGGATAATATCAGTCAGCACCAACACACATGATATGTTCTTTATAGCTCACAGAGAACTCTCTCTCTCTCTCTCTCTCTCTCTCTCTCTCTCTCTCTCTCTCTCTGAGTCATTCGGGAGTCATTCCAGGCAGAACATCGTGCCATCAAAGGCATCCAGTTGATTTGTGTAAGAGACCTTGACAATATTTAATTTGAAACCCAGCTGTCTAGAAAACACAAATTACCTTTGGCTTGTTAATGCAAGCTGTTGGGCAACAGTCTCAGTGAAATAGTTTGGGAAATGAATAACCATTATAAATTGGACACAGAATGCACAGCATGAGGTATGCTTTTTCCAACATGGTTAGCTAATTAGGATATTCACACTGGGTCATTCTTCAATTACAGTGGCATTTGGGCAACTTTATTTTTCTATATTTTTATTTGGGTACATTTTTGAGTACATGTCTCATTCTAAATCAATTTATAGTGAACAAAAAATATAAACGCAACAAGCAAAAATGTCTAAGATTTTACTGTTACAGTTCATATAAGGAAATCAGTCAATTGAAATAAATTCACAAGGCCTTAATCTAATGGATTTACATGACTATACAGATATGCGCCTGTTGGTCACAGATAAGAAAACAAGTTAGTATCTGGTGTGACCATCTAAATCGCAGTTGATCAGGCTGTTGATTGTGGCCTGTGGAATGTTGTTCCACTCCTCTTCAATGGCTGTGTGAAGTTGCTGGATATTAGCAGGAATTGAAGTGTGGAGAGTATGCAGGCCATGGAAGAACTGGAACATTTTCAGCTTCCAGGAATTGTGTACCGATCCTTGCGACATGGGATCGTGCATTATCATGCTGAAATATGAGGTGATGGCGGCAGATAAATGGCATGACAGTGGGCCTAAAGATCACATCACGGTATCTCTGTGCATTCAAATTTCCATTGATAAAGTGCAATTGTGTTCCTTTTCCGTAGCTTATGCCTGCCCATACCATAACCGCACAACAGCACCATGAGTCAGACAAGCCTTCATGAACGCACAACAGCACCATGAGTCAGACAAGCCTTCATGAACGCACAACAGCACCATGAGTCAGACAAGCCTTCATGAACGCACAACAGCACCATGAGTCAGACAAGCCTTCATGAAGTATGATAAACACTGGTTTAGGCTTGTTTCAATTATTCCACTGTGTTCCACTTCGGGCTGTTTCTTTCCTCTGTTTCCCCTTATCCTTTTCCCTCTCTACTTCCTGTCTTTCCCTATTTTAATCCTTTAAGGCATGCAGTGTTTGTGGGTAAACTGAAGACAATAACTTGAACGTGCGCACACACACACAAGTATACATAATGACTCTGTTTGATCCACAACATGAATCGTAACCATGGATGTGTGATGCCAGACACCCAGCTTTGTAGAGCAAGAGACAAGGGAATAAGGGATGAAGTGGGTGGAAAAGAGGAGTAATGAGGGATGAGAGGGAGGGCAGTATTAAACTTCTAAGTCAAAGTCTAATTTTAACGTCTAAGTCAGAGAGAGAGGGATAGAAGGAGGGGAGGTTTAGCATACATGAGTTGTACATGAGCACCTTATTAAGCCATATCATCGAATGTGTTTCAGGAAAAAGGCCTTTGTAATTGCCTCTCAAAGAAAGAGATACAACATTTGTTTTTCTCATGGTTATGAGGAGGCAATGTACAAGGTTCAGGTAACAAGGTTATCTCTATTCATTACTAAATCTTCTCCACAGTGTCCTACATTGAGAACACTTTCTGTGTGACTAAATTGACATGTTTATTATTATTTTCAAGAGCTTGTCAGTGGATGATGGCAGAATCACAGACAGAAACACATTTTTTTTCTGAGGAGCTTATGGATGAGTCAGACCGACCAACCTTTGTGAAAGAGTTCATCTCTTCTGATGCAGTTGAATCAGGTCATGAGAGAGTTTGAACTGAATCAGATATGACTGAATAACTTCAAACACTCGATCCTGCAGTCCATGGCCAGGCATTGATTGAAAAGCTGTTTCACTTTCCTGTCCAGATAAGTTACTAAACTGTTCCTCTTCTTCTGCCTTTCACCCTCTGTGTCTGTGGCGTTCACTGTATACTGAAACCCTCTCCCCTCCTTCTCTCTTTTCCGTCTCTTCCCTCCCTCCCTCCCTCCCTCCCCTTTCCTCTCCTCTTTTATTTTCTACAACAGAAACTTCCGGAAGCACCTGAGAATGGTGGGCAGCCGCAGAATGAAGGCTCAGAGTGAGTTCCCCAGTGAGTGTGGCGTCGTAGCTTATTATTATGTGGACTTCATTAGTGTGCTTGTGCTAAATGCATGTAGCCTATACAGTACATGTGCTGGATAGAATGGACAGTATGGTAGGTTAAAGGTACATGTATGCATTTAGAAATAAGTTTGGCTCCATATTATCTAGTTGAAAGTGGTCTGGTGCAGGGGGCGTGGTGGAGCTTTAGTAGTGAAGTCTCCTAAACACATCGGATTCCACCTCACCCACCACTTTCCACATATTCTCCCCTCTAGATTCAGTGCCCTCTAAATTTAAAGAGGAATGGAAACACTTTAGGAAGTAAATCTAGTTTCCATTACCATTTAAACCTGTCTGGGAAATAATTAAATATGTGAGGAGATCAGAACTCTCGGTCTCCTCAAAGTGGTCCAAGAGTCAAGATAATTAACTGCATGGCATAAAAGCTTCCAAGTTGTGGTTTTACAGTAGGATGTCTTGTTAGCAGAAGCTGGTGGAAAAATGTATTATATTAGCAGGGGTTTTACAGTAGGATGTCTTGTAAGAAGAAGCTGGTAGAGGAATGGATTATATTAGCAGGGGTTTTACAGTAGGATGTCTTGTAAGAAGAAGCTGGTAGAGGAATGGATTATATTAGCAGGGGTTTTACAGTAGGATGTCTTGTTAGAAGAAGCTGGCAGAGGAATGGATTATATTAGCAGGGGTTTTACAGTAGGATGTCTTGTTAGAAGAAGCTGGTAGAGGAATGGATTATATTAGCAGGGGTTTTACAGTAGGATGTCTTGTTAGAAGAAGCTGGTAGAGGAATGGATTATATTAGCAGGGTTTTTACGGTAGGATGTTTTGTTAGAAGATGTTAGTAGAGGAATGGACCTCATTAGCAGGCATTAAGTGACTGGGTGGTTTGGATACGCCAGCCCCAGCTGTGAGCTGGAACACCAGATGTTCACCCACTCAGTGCCACTATATAGTTATGATGACACGGTAAGAGGAATACAACTAAACTGTTTTCATCCAAACAGGGGTGCTGATTTAAATGAAACGGCATGTGTTGTACATTTGGGAAGTGTGTTTTGGCGTCTGTGTTGAGTGGTTATGTCCCAATTATCCCTACTCCCCTTCATTCACTGATTTGAAAGTATGGTGAAAACTCCCTCTAGCCTCCACCAATCCAATGCTTTTAGATTTGAAATAGTGAACGAGTGTACACTTCAGGAGAATATGGATGTGTGTTTAGGGCTCGCGTGTGTGTGTGTGGGGTTGCTTAGGGAAAGTGTATGTGTGATCCCCCTCGTCATCCTCCACTCATTGTCATTATCCTCCACTCCTTCATCAGCATATGCTGACCGCCGAGCCAAGAGTTTCAACCGCTCCTGGAGTGACCCCATCCCCATGAAGCCTGACTCTCTCCATGGCTCTAGAGACAGTGAGTCCACACAAATACTATACACACACTCACTCATGCAAGGTGACATGCAATGACACATACGCGAACACACCTTCACTCAAGCATACTCGGCATAAGCATGTACATTATTTTTGTTATTTTCAGGCACAAACATGAAAAAGATTGTATCTACACTACACACCTGTGCACACACACACACACACACACACACACACACACACACACACATACACACACACACACACACACACACACACACACACACACACACACACACGTTTTCTCTCTGTGATCATTGAAAGAAGCTCTCCTCTACAGACAGTTTGACCATGACTGTATTTGTCCTCATCCTCTTCACATCAGACTGTGACGCTCTACCGTTTCTGTCCGTTCTTTACGGACTGTACGTCTCTGTCATCCTATGTATATGTCCTGGGTCTGTCTGAATATGTGCTTGTATGTTCCAAGCTCTGTGATTGTCTGTTCCATGCTGTGATTGTCTGTTCCAAGCTCTATGATTGTCTGTTCCAAGCTCTATGATTGTCTGTTCCAAGCTCTGTGGTTGTCTCTTCCAAGCTCTGTGTTTGTCTGTTCCAAGCTCTGTGGTTGTCTGTTCCAAGCTCTGTGATTGTCTGTTCCAAGCTCTGTGGTTGTCTGTTCCAAGCTCTGTGGTTGTCTGTTCCAAGCTCCGTGGTTGTCTGTTCCAAGCTCTGTGGTTGTCTGTTCCAAGCTCTGTGGTTGTCTGTTCCAAAGCTCTGTGGTTGTCTGTTCAAAGTGTTGTCCTTCATCTTCATGTTTTGTATGTCTCTGTAACCTGTGGTCTATGTGTTCTCTTTCCTTTATTGATGTTGATGTCTAGGGAAGGGTTAATGTTCTCTGTTTCCTTTATTGATGTTGATTTCTAGTGAAGGGATAATGTGTTCTGTTTCCTTAATTGATGTTGATGTCTAGTGAAGGGATATTGTGTTCTGTTTCCTTTATTGATGTTGATGTCTAGTGAAGGGATAATGTGTTCTGTTTCCTTTATTGATGTTGATGTCTAGTGAAGGGATAATGTGTTCTGTTTCCTTTATTGATGTTGATGTCTAGTGAAGGGATAATGTGTTCTGTTTCCTTTATTGATGTTGATGTCTAGGGAAGGGTTAATGTTCTCTGTTTCCTTTATTGATGTTGATGTCTAGAGAAGGAATAATGTGTTCAGTTCCCTTATTGCTGGTGATGTCTAGAGAAGGGATAATGTGTTCAGTTCCCTTATTGCTGGTGATGTCTAGGGAAGGGATAATGTGTTCTGTTCCCTTATTGCTGGTGATGTCTAGAGAAGGAATAATGTGTTCAGTTCCCTTATTGCTGGTGATGTCTAGAGAAGGGATAATGTGTTCAGTTCCCTTATTGCTGGTGATGTCTAGGGAAGGGATAATGTGTTCAGTTCCCTTATTGCTGGTGATGTCTAGAGAAGGGATAATGTGTTCTGTTCCCTTATTGCTGGTGATGTCTAGAGAAGGAATAATGTGTTCAGTTCCCTTATTGCTGGTGATGTCTAGAGAAGGAATAATGTGTTCAGTTCCCTTATTGCTGGTGATGTCTAGAGAAGGGATAATGTGTTCAGTTCCCTTATTGATGTTGATGTCTAGAGAAGGGATAATGTGTTCTGTTC